>NC_037683.1:24051097-24253193 GCF_003255815.1 Theropithecus gelada | reverse complement strand
GGAGAGGAGAGGAGAGGAGAGGAGAGGAGAGGAGAGGAGAGGAGAGGGGAGGGGAGGAGAGGAGAAGAGAGGAGAGGAGAGAGGGAGACAGGAAAGAAGGGAGGAAAGGAGGAAGGAAGGAATGAAAAGAAGGGAAGGGAGGAGAGGGAAGGGAAGGGAAGGGAAAGGAAGGGAAAGGAAGGGAGGGAAGGGAGGAGGGAGTAAGGGAGGGAGGGAGGAAGGGAAGGAGGGAAGGAAGGAAGAAAGGAAGGAAGGAAGGAAGGAAGGAAGGAAGGAAGGAAGGAAGGCCGGCCGGCCAGCCAAGCCTTCAGACATATTTGTTTCTGACATCTCAAAGAGGACAAATCAGAGAATCCAAGGTTGGAAGATACTTCCAAATCTCATTTTTCATGGCGTAAGGGAAGAGGCAGCATCTCTACATATGATTGTGCAGCTTGTGCTCTGCATAAGGGTGCCTCACTGGAGGGAGAGTGGGTATTGAAGTCCAGTCCATGCTCTAAATGAACAAGCACTAATCCTTGCATGGTTTGCATCTATGCCTATAAAATAAGCAGGAAGGAGCCAAAGGTAGAGCTAGTTCTTCTCACTAAACAAGCAATCAGAGATCTGCATTCTGTGGGGTTTGCGTTCTGTGGGGTTTGTATTCTATGTGGTCTTTCATGTGTCTCCTTTCTAGATATATTCCCTCTTTTGTAAAGGGAGGGTTTTAGGTAAGGTACAGGGTGAGGGGACTATCATTAATAGAGTATGAAATTCCCACCAAGCATAGTGCTGAGTATAAAGCATTTGTCTCAATCTTTTCAATTATCCCTCTTTAGGTTAATTAGTCCCATTTTACAGATGTAAAAAAGCAAGGCTCAGAGAGATAGGATGGGTTACCTGCCTGCAGGGCACAAAACACCTGAGCAGAGAAGCCAGAATTGGGCTTGAAACCTATACTATTCCCGGATGATATGCCTCCTCTCTAAGGCTGTTTCCACCCCTTGTTTTCTGTGATTCTATATGTAAAATGGCCTTGGTTATTGAGGTTTTGGGGGGTTGGGGTAAGGGTGGAGGGCAGAGGAATATGTTGCTACCAAGTCAAGCAACAGGGAACAACCTGATAAGAGCTAATGGGTTTGTGCAGGGGAGGCAGGAGCTTGGAGAGTGCTGGTGATGAAACTGAACAAAAACAGAACTGGTCTTCCTAGGAGGTTAATGAGAAGTAATCCTGAAAATCACTGTCCAGTAAGCCTGGTATCGATATTGAGTAAAATAATTGGACAAATGTGCCCAGGGAATATCTGTAAGCATTGGAAAAATAACGGAATAGTGAGCAATAAGCAACACTAGAGGTTCATGCAGAACAAATCATCCTAGAAAACTTGATAGCTTTTCCTGACAAAATTACAAAATTAGTGGATGAAGGAGACATCATAAAGGTTCTGGATTTTGAGCTCTAGCAAAAAATTGAATACCATTTCATGGGATGCCTGTCTTGCCAGGTTAATTCAAACTGCCCCTGATTCAAGCTGTGCTATGTGAATGTGCATTGTTACCAAATCTGGTTGGACAATGGAGCCATCAGGTGCTGATGCATGGTACTGCTCCCAGGGTAAGGGTCAGAGACTCTCACCCCTATCTCTGGTCTGGAAAAGAATGTGACAGAAGGGCGACTGAGACCCAGACAAGAAATGAAGACATCTATACAGCAGGGAAAGGCCCTGGGACACCAGGGGGAAGGTACATTTTATAGACAATTTGATGATCATATCTTCTCTATGGGGCAGGTGTCATAATCTCACCTTCTCCTCCATTATTCACTGTCCTCATAATTTTGCTTATAAGGAACTGAAGGTCAGAGTGGGAGTGGCTTATCAGACAAATAATGAGATGAGGCATCTAGGTTGTAACCCAGGTGTGTCTGATTCCAAGGATTGGTATACTGTCTTCTCTGATCAGTGGTTCTCAAGCATCGGTGTACATCAAAATCACAGGGGGAAGACGTGGCATGAGAGGTGGGGTGGGAGACGGTTGTTAAATCACTGATTACTGGGACCCACCCCTAGGGTTTCCGACTCCGAAGGTCTGCAGTGGTGACTGAGAATTTGCATTTCCACCAAATTCCCAGGTGATGCTGATGCTCCAATCCAAGACCACACCTCCAGAAACACTCTATTCCAGTTCTGCTCAGATATTAATATGCATGTAACTCAACTGGAAATCTTTTTAAAATGCAGATTCTAATTTAATAAAGTTCCTGGGAAATGAAGCAAATTGCATTTCTTTCTTTCTTTTTTTTTTCTTCTTCTTCTGACACGGAGTCTCACTCTGTCGCCAGGCTGGAGTGTAGTGGTGCAGTCTCAGCTCACTACAACCTCTGCCTCCTGGGTTCAAGCAATTCTCCTGCCTCAGCCTCCCGAGCAGCTGGGACTACAGGTGTGTGCCACCACACCCAGCTAATTTTTATTTTTATTTTTAGTAGAGACGGGGTCTCACCATATTGGCCAGGCTGGTCTTGAACTTCTGACCTCATGATCCACCCACCTTGGCTTCCCAAAGTGCTGGGATTACTGAGCCTGGTCTGCAAATTTCATTTCTAATAAGCTCCCAAGTGATGTCTATGCTGTGGGATGTTACCACACCCAAGAAGCAAACGCCTATGCCATGATGTTGGGAAACGAGAAGTCTAGAAAGATAGCACTACAGTTCAAGAACTGACTCTGGAATTCAAAAGTAGAGAAAACAGACATTATACCAAAAAAAAAAAAATGAGCTGCAGGAAGGACATAATTTGGAAGACCTGAGTTCAATATTTGATCATGTCTTTACTAGCTTTACAATTAGGGGATTTTTATTATTTTATTTTATTTTATTATTATTATTTTTACTTCTTTAGGTATCAGTGTGCTTATTATTTGAGGATCAATTAAAAAAAAAAAAAGACCATAGGGACAATACTTGGGGGCTTCTCAAAATAATTGCTGAAGACACCCTCCATGGTATTGCTCAACATTTCTTGTGAGGAGAGCCATGAATAAAACTGTTCCCAGGATGCAGTGCTAATTAGTCTCTCCTTCCCCTGATGACTAGCTATAGCTTCTTCCACTTGCACGAGGAACCCAGTGCACCCGTCCTTGTCAAAATTTTCCTCGACTCAGCACCATTTATAGCTGCTTTATTAGCTCAGAATTCTAGAATAAAACTTGTTATAAAAATAAAGTATACCCCTCTGCATTAAATACCTCACTATATATATGCAATTTATTGCCACCTGTCTGAAGTCCTTTAGGAGAACAGAAGGGGCCCGAATCTAAATGATTGATTAAGTGAATGCCAATGGAAGGAGTGTAGGTCCCTCTTGAGACATCTGTGAAACTCAAGAGGGAGAAATCAAAGAGGAACTATTGCATACTGTTAGGTACAGTCAGAATGTAATGGCTAATTACTATTATGATTGTGATTATTATACAGTAAAAAGCAATTACACTTTAAACTTGATATTTAAGAAACTTGTAACAAATAGAACTCCACCCCATGTAATTTTCCAGCCTCAGTCAATTCCTACCACTCTCGCTATAATCTCTGTGCGCCCTTCTGTTATGGCCTGAACATGTCCCCCAAAACTCATGAGTTGCAAATTTAATCCCCATTGCAACAGTGTTGCAGGGTGGGGTCCTTTGGTAGGTGTTTGGGTCTTAAAGGCTCCACTCTCATTAATAAATTAAGGCCATTATAAGAGAGCTTAATGGATGGGGTTTGGTCTCTTTTTTCCCCTTCTGTCCCTTTTGCCAGGTGAGGACACAGTATCCCTTTCTTCCAGAGAACACAGCAACAAGGCACCATCTCAGAAAAGAGACCAAGCCCCTCATCAGACACTGAACCTACCTGTGCCTTTATCTTGGACTTCCCAGCCTCCAAGACCATGAAAATAAATATCTATTCTTTATAAATTATCCAGTCTTAGATTTTTTTTTTTTTTAGCAGCACGGACACCTCCCTACATCACCTGTTTCCTGGAGCATTCCCTGACCTTTCACCTTTGAGTTCCTCCCAAAGGGTCTATTTACCACAAAGAAAATTCTAAACACTGATTTATTTGTTAAGGTTCCTCAAACTCCAGGAAAGTCTTCTCTAGTATTGCTAATTTTCCTTCCTTTTTTGTTCATTTTCTCAGAGTAACATTAAATTTCCCCAAAGTGATGTGTTGTGTATGACTCTCCATGGCCAATATCAGATCAAGTCTCCTTCCATGTCCACCTGGGTCAATAATTAATTTATATATTCATCTGCATTTTCATTCGTTTTTTAAATTCCCCCCAGTCTCAGCCTTTTCTTCAACTATTTCACCACTCATTTATCACTTCACTAATCCATCCATAGAATCAATCATTTATACATTTATTATCTATATATTATATATTCATGTTTATATATCAATCTGCTGAGTAGTTTATTTGATTTTCATTCACACATGAATTCTCTCATCACACATTCATTCACTCACCCACTCATTCGTTCATTGAACAACTACTACAATCATTGGGCGCTCACTCTGTAAGAATCTAACTTGAGTACTGATTCTAGAAGATGTAGTCTCTGCTCTTGAGAAATTCACAAACCAGTCAAGAGGACAAAGAAGCAAATGTAGAATATCAAATTCTGCGTGGCCAGGGTGGAGCAGAAGAGAACAGGAGGTTGAAAAGAGAAATAAGTAACAATAACTGCACACCTACTACGTGCCCACTGCTTAATAAGCATTATCTGATTTAAATGCAACTTTCTCTTTAATAGGTGATGAAACCAAATTTGCTCACTGACTGGACTTAGCTGAAATCTATGTCTAGGTGTTCTCATTCTGCTCCCCATGCTCTTAACCACTCTGCTGTATTCACTGGTAATATAATTGGTGACCTTGGTTTAGGACTAGCATTTCTGGGGAACAGCATGGGAGCAACCAAATTTGAAAAGTGTGAGAAGCAATTAGAAAGTGAGGAAGTGAAGACAGTAAGTTTCTATCAAGCAGTTTGTCTTTTCAGGCGAGAAGAGAGAAGGTTGTAACCGAAGTGGGGCTTAGGACTGAGCACCAGACAGCAGAAGAACCTCATGAGCCTGGACAAGCGTATCTATCATAGCAGCTTTCCTCATTCTTTTTCCTTAGTTGTCTTCATTTCCATTGCCCCCTACACAACCAAGAGCTATTTTATTTACTTTTGTATATACTAGGACTTAGCATAGGGCCTGTCACAGCATAGTTGATAAATTAGTATACATAAATGAGTGAATGTTAAATTCTCTTTTTTTTCTTTTGAGATGGTGTTTTGCTCTTGTTGCCCAGGCTGGAGTGCAATGGTGCAATCTCAGCTCACTGCAACCTCCGCCTCCCGGGTTCAAGTGATTCTCCTGCCTCAGCCTTCCAAGTAGCTGGGATTACAGGCATGTGCCACCACGCCTGGCTAATTATTGTTTTTTTAGTAGAGACAGGGTTTCTCCATGTTGGTCAGGCTGGTCTCGAACTCCAGACCTCAAGTGATCCACCTGCCTTAGCTTCCCAAAGTGCTGGGATTACAGGTGTGAGCCACCACGCACGGCCATGTCACATTCTTTAAAATGGATTCACACATTGCCTAGAGTTCTATTTTGCAGAAAGGAGGGAGAAGTAAGTCAGCTGACTGGCACTTTCTACAAAACAGCCCATGGAATGGGCTGGGTCTTGGAAAGACGGTGATGCAGACAGAGTGACTATGATAACCAAAAAATAAACTAAATCAACATTGACAAGGAAAATGTAAATTCAAAAACAGGAAAAATTGAATTCAAGCACTACCAGGGGATCGGATCAAAGTTGAGGACACAAATAGGCATACAGGATCTTCTTAAAGCTGGCAGGAAATTGGCCCTAGAAAACTCACACCCAGGGGCAAATGTCACATGCCTATATCATTTGGATGTTTGCACAATTTCCTGGCAATCTGTGTCGGTCCACAAGCCCAGCAGAGAAAACAGTCTTATGGGTGTAAAGAAAATGAAGACTTTAGCTTCAGTGGGGTGGGTTTAATTAGAACTGTTATTAGTCTGTTGTGCAAAAACCTCATTAGAAACTCACTGGGGCTCTCAAAAGTGTTGGACATTTTTTTATAATTACATTTCTTCTGATTCCTCCATGGGTTTCTAGATGCAATCTGAGCACTGGATCTACTAAAGGTGTGTAGGGAAGAATGACTTCCGGTTAACTTGTCATTTCAGTCCAGGGCCAGACACCTGCCGTTCTTGCCCCACATATTGTTGAAAAGAAGAAAGGAATCTGAAAGTTGGAGAACTGTAGCAGGTTCTTTGACACGCATGATTTTACATCACAACAAGCAGAGAAACTGAATGTTCAGATACCTCAAGCAGCTTTCACAAAGTTACACAGCTAGTTAGTGGCAGCATCAGCATTCAAACCCCGGTTGGTCTAACTCCAAAACCCATATTCTTTCCAGGGCCCCATGCTGCCTCCAACAGTGACAGTTCTTTTGTAAGAGAAAAGATTTCTCACTTCAGTTTGGCAACTACAGTTTGGGGAAGGGAGAGAAAGAGCGGACAGGGTCACGAAGGGAGAGGAGAAAACATCATGCCATGCCAGTTTCAGACTCAAAGATCACTCCCCAGCTGTCAGTGGAGCCCACAATCACTGTGGAGTTTTATTAAAAAGCAAGAGTTGTAGAAGAGTGAAGCGACAGATTCAAAATTAACTTGCCAAACTCCCCATCAATATTATGACAGTCTCCAAGTACCAGTTCAGCGACCCAGTGCACCAACTTGACAATATTAACATAACTTTGTTGGAACAAAGCTTCTTGAACTCTGTCTTTTCAAGTGAAGCTAATTTTGAGGAGACAGCCATTCTTCTTTCTGTCTTTTTTGGCACCTCTGTGACAGGTCCCCTGGGTCAACCTAAGAGTGCATGTTTTATAAACTTCTATTATCCTTTCATCTCCCTGGGGACTGCCACCCACTTTGGATGCTTAAGTCAAGTAGAGCAGTACTTCTTCCACTTAGGGACGTACTGAATGAATGAAGACTGGGAAAGAGATCTGCATACTTGCCACTTTCTGAACACTGACTTGGGTTCCCTTTGGTCTTTATATTTGGAATGAAGATCCGTGATGGCTAACCCAACCAAAATTCACATTTAGGGCAATGTGCTCTCTGCACCAGCTCTTATAAGCTAACTGCTGTCTCAGTCCCTCTTTTTCTTCACCTAACAATCTTTTACTTACTCTTCACATCTCAGCTTAGACATTAATTCCATCTACCTGGAATCTTACACCCCATGTGGGCTTGCTCTGGTAGCACTCTGACTTTCACACCTAACACTGCGCGGGTCAGTTTACTGAATTTTACTAAGTATCTTTCTTTTGTTAGTGTATGAGTTCAGTAGGTAGAGTGACTACATAATTTATCATGTGATCCAGGGGTCTTTTGTCTAGGATGTAAGCTAAACTGGAGAGGAACTTGAACAACAGTCATAAACTAGACCGTCCTAGTAAAACTAGGATATATGAGCACCCTCCACATATGGGCATATATCGCAACTACTTGGCTTTCTGTGACTCCATTGCCTTGAACAGTGGTTAAAATTTAGTCAGTGTAGCATATTTTTTGAATGAATGAATGAATGAATGAATGAATGTATAAAACAGTTCCTTTTTTTTTTTTAACAAGTCTCACAGGCAAACTTATAAAATCTTTTTCCTTCTTTCTTTCTTTCCTTCCTTCCTTCCTTCCTTCCTTCCTTCCTTCCTTCCTTCCTTCCTTCCTTTTCNTTCCTTCCTTCCTTCCTTCCTTCCTTCCTTCCTTCCTTCCTTCCTTCCTTCCTTCCTTCCTTCCTTTTCTCCCTCCCTTCCTGCTTCCCTCTCTCTCTCCCTCCCTCTCTCTTTCCCTCCTTTATCATTATTTCCTCCTTTCTGCCTTCTAACTTGTTAACTACCTACCATGCATCAAGCCCTGTTCACTGTCATCACTGGGCATAAAAATAAACATGACTCTGTCTTGGGAGTGAGAAGGAGAAATAACTAGCATGTAGTGAGCATCTACTATGCATCTATTGCTTTAAACATTGTATATTATTAATATATATCCAACTATCCAATGAGGTAGTTAATACGTTCACCTGGACAATGAAGCATAGAGAGAGGTCAGGTAACTTGGCCAAGGTCACACAGCTAATAGCAGCAGAGGTTGAATTCAATTCCAGGTCTGCTGGCATACAAAGCTGCGGTCTCATCTCTAAACTAAGCTACTGCCTAAACTATGTAGAAGGAAGGAGAAATATAGGGCAGTATAGGGTGTAAAGAGCTATGGGCTGAGGAGGTTCCTAATCCATGAGCACAGAAGCTTCTCTAACCTGCAAAATCTTATGTTCTTTATCTGTGAACATAACAAAAATCCATCTGTAATTTATAGCTACCATTTGTTGACAACTTAGTTGTATAGATACTTTGCTAGGTCTTGGAAATTTATAATAATGAAGAGTCAATGGTCAAGGTAAGCAGGGGAGGTAAATATCAAATAAGAATACAAATATGAATTTTATTTTTCACAGATATTTCAGAGAAAAAATAGTATGAGGACCACATACTATGAGACACAGTATTTTTTTAATCACTATTTTTACAGCTAAGAAAAATGAAGCTTGAGTGGATAAATGGATCAAGACCACACTCTACAGAGCTAGGATTTGAACCCACATCTACTTGGGTCCAAAGTCTATGTTGTGTTTCCTTCCCCACTTTTCTCCTGAACAATTCATTCACAATGCCCCTAATGAAACAGAGCAAATCCTTCACCACTACTTTTTATGCTCTTTAAACCTCAAAGTTTTAGATACAGAACAGATATAACATTGGCTCTTCTCCATAAGCTTGTTGTGGCAATTAAAGAAAAGACAGCACTTGAAGCACTTTGCGGAGTGCCTGGTCCACAGACATGTTTGGTAAATAGCAAATATTATCATCATTAATGTTATTAGACAGTATTGAATTATTGACTAAGGTCATGTGGTGGTCCACCACACACGCAATGTCCTGTGCTGTCAGTTAACGTTAACATGGTCATGTTTTCATAGCATTCTCCCGTTCCCCTACTGTCCCTACCTTAGAGTCCCTCAGCCTAGCACAGTGATATGAATGGAGCAGGATGTGTGACTGAGCAAGTGTTAAAAGAGGAGGGGGAGAGGTTGTGTTTTGGGACTCATGCCTGTAACCCCAGCACTTTGGGAGGTTGAGGTGGGCAGATCACCTGAAGTTGGGAGTTCAAGACCAGCCTGACCAACATGGAGAAACCCCATCTCTACTCAAAATACAAAATTAGATAGGCGTGGTGCCGCATGCCTGTGATCCCAGCTACTTGGGAGGCTGAAGCAGGAGAATCACTTGAAACAGGGAGGTGGAGGCTGCAGTGAGCCGAGATTGCGCCATTGCACTTCAGCCTGGGCAACAAGAGTGAAACTCCGTCTCAAAAAAAAAAAAAAAAAAACCAAAGAGGAGGGAGAAATGGATATTTGAATATGGATTTGGAGCCAGACTGTCTGGATTCCAATCCTGGCTCCACCCTTTACCAGCCAAATGATAATGAGAAAATTATTTAGTCTCTTAGCAATTCAATGTCATCATCTGTTTAAAAAATAAGGGAGGGGAGAAGGTTGACAGCTCCTCTAGGTCACACTAGAGGCTGTAGAACTGAATGCATTTGAACAGTGAAGCTGCTGCCCGGGTCTCTTCTTGTGTCACTGGGAGCTCATCCTCAGTCTCCTTTGTTAGTGGCTCTTCACCTCGCCAATGTTTAACTGCAGGACTCAGGGCTCAGGCTCTCCTCTTCTGTATCTACTCCCTAGTGAATTTGTGTCCTCTCATTTCTTTTCTGTCATCTATATGCTAAATAATCTGAAATGTACATTTCAAGTCATATTTCTCTTCTGAACTGGTATATCCTACTGGCTTCCTGACATCACCATAAGAACATATATTAGACATGACCAGATGATGGCTATTGACGCCAGATGATGAGTGCCTGGGGTTTCATCACACTATGGTCTACTTGTATGAATGATTGCAATGTTCCACAATCAAGTTCATCTTTTAACATTATCGAAAACAAATTTCTCTTTCTATTCCCCTCCCTTGTGCCTGCTCCTCCTGTGGGCTTTCCTGTCTCCATCAATGGTACATCTGTCTGTCCAACTGCTCAGGCAAAATTCAGGTCACCAACCTTGCCTCCCTCCTTTCTCTCTCTCATCAGTAAATCCAGTTGTCCCACCTTCAGAATACAACCAGAATCTGCCCACCTCTCACCATGCTGACTTGTGTGAACATGCTCCAATCTACTGTTGTCTGACATCTAGACCACAGCAGCAGCCTGGGAACTGCTTTCCCTGATTTCACCCTGCCCACCAACGTCTATTCTTCACAACCCAGTCAGATTATAGCCATTTTCTGCTCAAATAATGCACTAGCTAGGTTTGCTTCTCCAAGCTACTGCATTTAGGAGTCCAACAGGACCCTATACAAAATGGCCCATACTTCCCCACTTGGTACCCATTGCTTCCTTATTTGTAACCTTTTTTCCTACTATTTGCCCCCTCTCCCCCTCTGTTCCATCCACCGAAGCTCCTTTTGGTTCACAGAAAATGTCAAGGGTCTTTGAACTCACTGTGCCTTCTACCTGGAAGCTGTTCCCCAGATATGTGCACAGTTCACTGCCTTGTTTCAGATCTTTGTAGCAATGTCACTTTATCAAAGAAGGCTTCCAGCCCGTAAAACATAGAATTCCCTGCCTAAAACCCTCTAACACCCTCAACTTAACCTGCTTTTCTCCACAATGTGTATACCTGACAGAGTATATATTTATTTGTTGATTATCTGTACCCTACACTAGGATATAAACCTTCAGAGCAGGGGATTTTTATATATTTTGTTCACTATTGTCTTCCTGATTTCCTACAATAGTCAGTGTCATAGAATAAGTGCTCAAAAGTATTTTTGGTAGAGTGAAGATAAATAGTGTCTGGTGCAGTGTGTCATTGTTATCTTGTTACTCTTATTACTACAATCACTACTGTTACTTGTTACTCTTGTTACTACGATCAGTACTACATAAAGAAATACTGGAGAGATACCCAAGAAACTAATAAAAATGGGGGACAGGGGAAAAGGATGGAAAAAAACTGAGAAAGGAGTGACATTCCTCATTGGATGTCTTTTATGCTGTTTGTGTTTTTAAACTTTGTAACTGTAATACCTATTAAGAAATCAGTTTAAAACTACACTGATATGGTTTGGCTGTGTCCCCACTGAAATCTCATCTTGAATTGTGGTTCCCATTATCCCCATGGGTCCTGGGAGAGACCAGGTGGAGATAATTGAATGAGGGGGGCCGTTTCCCCCATCCTGTTCTCATAATAGGGAGTTAGTTCTAAAGAGATCTGATGGTTTTAAATGGGGCTTCCCCTTTCACTGGACACTCCTTCTCTTTCCTGCTGCCCTGTGAAGAAGTACCTTCCACCATGACTGTGAGTTTCTTAGGACCTCCCCAGCCATGGGGAACTGTGAGTCCATTAAACTTCTTTCCTTTATAAAATACCCAGTCTTGGGTATGTCCTTACAGTAGCGTGAGAATGAACTAATACATACGCCTACCAAACTGTCGCAGCCAAGAGGAGCTAAGGAGATGGACAAGTCAGTGTGAGATAGTGACCAAGATGCTCTTAACCTTGCATCAGCTTGACTAAGCACCAGGCAGCCTTCTCCAGTCCCTAGGTCCCTGACCTGCCTTTTCTTAGAGCATTTACTTTAGAAACTTGCAATTGTTAATTATTTCTCTTCCCCTTTAAGACATAAATCTTTTAGAAAATTTCTTGCCAGTTTTACAACCTAGGACTGTCTTTCTCAAGGACATGGGAGCTCTCTCTCTGAAATGTAATCATCAAGGAAGACAGTATCCCTATCTCCCAGTCTCTGTGGAAGGGTGGAAGCCTAACTTCCATGGATACCAATTAGCAAACACAGATGGCCTAATCACAGAGAAATACATTTGCAAAGTCAAGAATAACTCAATGTGCCGGACATATCCTATTGTTTTATCTCCTAATGTCCTCCGGTACTTTTCTACTTACCCCAGCAATTAAAAACCCTCCTTTCCCTTTCAGTTTCAGTGAAATTGAGTTCAGACCTCTCTCTCCTTCCTCTATTGCAATAGCCTTGAATAAAGTCTTTCTTGCCGTTTAACACTATCCAGTGTAATTTTGCTTTGATGTCTGTATGTTGAATGGGCTCCTGTATCAGAAAAAGGACATCAGATAAAAACTAAGGAAATCTGAATAAAGTATGAACTTTAGGTAATAATAATGTATCAATATTGATTTATTAATTATAACAAATGTATCATACAAATGTACGAGGATGCTGTGGGAAACTGGTCACAGGATATATGGGAACTCCCTGTACTGTTTTTGTGATTTATCTATAAATCTAAAACTGTTTAAAATAAAAAATATATATATTTTTAAAATCCTATCTGAACCTGGAGGACATTATGCTAAGTGAAATAAGCCAAACACAGAAAGACAAATACTGCATGTTCTCACTTGTATATGGAATCTAAAAAGTCAAACTCATATTAGAGAGTAGAATGGTGGTTATCAGAGGCAGGGGGTGGGGAGAGGATGAGGAGTTGGGAGGAGATGATGAAGAACAGGGAAAGATTGGTCAAAGGGTACAAAGTTTCAATTAGACAGGAGGAGTAAGTTTTAGTCCATTGCTCAGTGTGGTGACCATAGTTAATAATGTATTGTATATTTCAAAAATTTGCTTTGAAAAGTTTTTTAATATTCTCATCACAAAAAGTATGTGAGATGATGAATATGTTTATTAGCTTGATTTAATCATTCTACAGTGTACACATATATCAAAACATCACATTGTATCTCATAAATATATACAAGTGGTATTTGTATATTAAAAATAACCCTGTCTGAGTGGAGTATGGAAAAGAACACCCAAGTTTCATAAAGACCCAATAAGTAAGGCTCTGACCCCAGCTATGTGATGTCAGTCAAGTTATCAGATCTCTTTGAGTCCCAGTTACCTCATTTATAAAATGACACTTGCAAATCCACTAACATGATACATTCTCAGTAGCAGCAGAAATTGTCTTAGACAGTACAATGGCTTGTGGTACTCCAATGTCTAACTCTACCCAACAAAACAGTAACCCTTAGTATTTAATTTTTCTCATTAAGAAGAATTCAATCCTATTTTTTTCTATGACAGGGGGTGACAGTAAAAAACAAAGTGAACATAGCCTTAGATAATACAAAAAATAAAAAAGCATGTTATTTTCCCCTTTACACCAACATCAGACTGAGTTTTGTTCAGCCCGAATCCCCAGAACCTGTCACAGAATAAGCACTTGATGTGTACTGATTGGCTAGAGCACAAAGCTGAAGCAAATTTAATTGCAATTTAGCTTAATTCTCAAGCTGTGTTTCCACCTCCTTTGCAAATACAGCTGCAAAATGCTTATATGGTCTCTGGAGTTGTTTATTCCCAGTGGCTGGGTCCTCACTAACTCCTAAGAAATAGGGAATTAATAGAAACTTACAGGGGTATCCTTTAGAATAACTTTAGTTCTCTGAACTATGGCATGAGAAGTAAGAACAATCACTTCATCGTCTTTCTTTCCTCCTACTCTAGAAAGCATCAAAAGAAACTGAAGCAGCCTCAAGGTCACTGGGAACTCAGTAAAGAATGGAGAGGCTGACTCAGGGTTTAAGGTTCTTTCAAAGTCCTCAGGCATACAATGAATTAACCAGCCCTGGGCTACTCAAATGCCTGTAGCTTTGACTCCTGGCTTGTACCTGCTAATTAACTGTCCACTTAATGGGCTCCTCTAAGGATCTCAGGCTACATAAAAAATAAATGCTCATTTTGGACTCTTAAAAGCCACCTTTGAGGTGTTCCACTACATTATCATTAATAGTAATTATTCAGTGGTGATGTTACATAAAACCCCAGTCACTGCCCTTGGAGCTTTCTGTATAAATTCACATCCAATAAACTGTGATCATATCTTTCATTAGAACTGTTACTACATACATTTCTATTCAGGGCATCTCTCTGAAATAAAAATATTTCCCTAAAAGTTAATTTTCTTGATACACATGTGTGGGCTTATTAATGTGAGCTTAGAATAGACTTACTCTTTCATTTATCTGGAAGGAATACAAAGAAAGTAATGCTGGCAAATTTGCATCTCACATGATTTCAACTGTGACAGAATGTATACTACGACACAATTTTGGAGTAAGTGGTATCTCACGGATGCCTGGATTCATGTTGAGGCAAATGTCACTAATATTACCAAATCTTTACAAGGCATTTTAACCTGTCTTTTCTCTATCTCTCTCTCTCTTTTTTTATTTTTTATTTTTTATTTTTATTTTTGAGATGGAGTCTTACTCTGTCGCCCAGGCTAGAGTGCAGTAGTGTGATATCTTGGCTCACTGCAACCTCTGCCTCCCTGGTTCAATCGAGTCTCCTGCCTCAGCCTCCCAAGTAGCTGGGATTACAGGCACACACCACCACACCTGGCTAATTTTTGTAGTTTTAGTAGAGACGGGGTTTCACCATGTTGGCCAGTCTGGTCTCAAACTCCTGACCTCAGATGATCTGTCTGCCTCGGCCTCCCAAAGTGCTGGGATTGCAGGCATGAGCCACCGCACCCGGCCTAACCTTGCTTTTCTCATCACCTCTTCCTCCTCTTCATAATTCTCCTGTGAGGCAGGCACTGTTCTGTTCCCTGATTTCATGGTGAGAAAACTGAGGCTGAGAAAGGCGATTAGAAGGTGCAAGGTCTTACAGCTAGTAATGGCCCCCTTTGGTGCTTACATAGCCTTTCCTGATGGAATGTCCATCCTCCGCCATGGTTTCCTTACCTCTGCAATCCCATCCCTCCACCCCTTCATGACCCACCTTGATGTTCACGTCTACAGACCCTCTTTGCTCTCATTTGCCTGGAACACTCCCTCACATGTTAACTGTTACTCTAGCCTCCAGGTCTCAGGGAGCACTTCTTCCAGGGAGTCTTCGCTGCCTCTCACTGAGCAAAATGCACTTGTTGGCGAGTCCATCTGCACAAGAATAGAGACCTCAACTGTCTTCTTCCTCTTTTTATCTCCAGAGAATTTATTTTATTTTGTTTTGTTTTTAGATGGAGTCTCACTCTGTCACCCAAGCTGGAATGTAGTGGTGTGATCTCAGCTCACTGCACCTCCACCTCCCAGGTTCAAGCGATTCTACTGCCTCAGCCTTCCAAGTAGCTGGGATTACAGGCATGCATCACCACACTGAGCTAATTTTTGTATTTTTAGTAGAGACGGGGTTTCACCCCATTGGCCAGACTGGTCTCAAACTCCTGACCTCGTGATCTGCCTGCCTTGGCCTCCCAAAGTGCTGGGATTACAGGTGTGAGCCACCGTGCCCAGCCCTATCTCCAGAGATTTATAAGACCTGATATATAACAGGTGTTCAACCAAAACTCATTAACTCACAAATGAGAACTAGTGGTAAAGTCAGGGCTAGAACTTCTGACCTCAAGTTCATTTCTTTGTCATCATCTTATTCCCTCTCATGATTAATAAAACAATAATAGTAACAAATGACTTCTGAGGTGTGATTTCTTTCTTGAGTGAGATACCAGTATGGACTTACCATAATGTAATATAGTAAAATTTCAGCACCGTGGGCTCCATTAAGAACACATAATGCTTGACCAGGGGCTGGGCTGGCCCATAACTTTTAAGTGTTTATTTATAAAAGAGATTGCTAAGCACTTTAGTGCATTAGCAGTGTAAACAAGATCATGGGGGGAAATGGCAGAAGATACTTAAGAGAACAAACTGCCTGGAGTCACTTTGGAAGCACCCATTATGAACAAACAATCACTGTGCTAATTACAATTGCTCTGCTAATTACAATGACTGTGCTAATTACAATCTATCCTTATCTGTTCATAGGTTCCCTAAGGACTCTTCCTTCTGAGCATTTAGACCAGCCTGAGTTACGGCCTGCATTTGAGTGTAATGAAATTGCGCTTCTTTAAAAATTGTCTCTGCTTCAGATGTCTCAATGATTCAGATAGGCTTTCCCCTTCTAGAAAAAGAACAGAGTCAGGGATTTTGAGGCCAGAAATTTAAAACAAAACCAAAAAAAGGGGGGAAAGGGAGCTGTGAAGACAAGCAAAATGGATCTTGTTGATTTTGTTGTTTTAGCACCTTTTGCAGTCTAGAGACACATTTTTAGGTTCGTTGGAGAACATTTGAAGTATGCTCTGTATAATTTGTTTTCTTCATAAAATGACCATGTTTGGTATATTTAGAGATGTGAACATTGAGAATAAAATTTAAAAAAATTAAAGCAGCTATTTTTCTTTCCTCTCTTACCATAAATAGGGGGAAAGATTACAGAGGGCTTGTTTAAAAATGGATTGCAATTCCCTACTCCCCATTAAAAAAAAAAAAAAAAAAACAATAAAAAGCTTCTTTCACTAGATCTTAATTTTACTACTTACTTTCTGTCGCCAGTTAAACTAATGGGTGTTGATGCTATGAGATTTTTGTTTCAGTGCTTAAGAATAATAAAGCTTCACCCAGGCCAATGTCTTCTCCCAAATGGATTTCTCCATACTTTTCCAGTTTGTCTTCAACCTTTGACCTGAAGCAGAATGCAGCACTGCTCTCTGCTGGTAAGTAGCTTTCTGCTGCATCCAATTGTGGCTGAAATTGCAGTGTGGGCACATAGAGGAGGCTCGAATCCAGGCACCCAACCGTGGCTTCAGCACCCGGGAGTTTGCAGCCTGCCTTCAATAAGTGCCTTCTCTGTTGGCACTGATCTCTGGGCATCCCTGTGCCCATCAGATAGCAGAGTGGATTAATGCAAAATAACCTCTGCTACATTATGCACTGGGGGCCTACTGGATTGCAGCACAGGGCTGTCTCCCCTGGCTGCTGCAAAACTGAAACATATTCTCTGCACTTGGTCACTCTAGAGAGGATTACATGAGGAGACTTCTTTAGGATTCCATGGATCTCTAGTGTCATTGGCCTTGGGACTTGGTTCCTGCTTTCAAACTGGCAAATGGAGGAACAACAATCCTCCATTCTCATATATAACCTAGGCAGCTGGTGTTTCCATCTAGCATTTAAGTTCAGTTTAACACTTTGCTATTCAAAGCTAGTCCTCTGTACTCATGGACATAAAGATGAGAACAGCAGAAACTGGGGACTACTGAGGGAGGAAGGAGAAAGGGGACAAGGCTTAAAAACTAAATATTGGGTACTATGCTCAGTACATGAGCAAAGGGATCATTCGTTCCCCAGACCTCAGGATCATGCAATATACCCAGGTAAAAAATGAGCACATGTAACCCCCGAATCTCAAAAGTTGAAAAAAAAATTTAAAAAAAACCCCAAAAAGTAATAAACTAAAACACACATAACAATTAATCCAATCATTCTACTCCTAGGAATTTGTTCTACAGATGTATTAGTATGCATATATATATATATATATAATTCAATATATATATATAATTCAATATATATATAATTCAATATATATATAATTCAATATATATATAATTCTATATATATATATATATATAGAATTCAATCATTCAACACATATTCAGCAGGAACTGGGGACACAGCAATGAACAACACAGACAAAAATTCCTGCCCTCATGGAGCATATGTTATCCCTACAATGGAAAAATATGGCATGTCTGAAACGTAGGAGGAAGATCTATAAACATTGATAGCTCTCCAAGAGCTATGAGTAAATGAAAAATTCAAGGTGCAGAACAGTATGGCTGGCTGGCTAGCTGGCTATTTCGATCATATGATCCCCCTTGGAAATACATATTTTAATTTATTTAAAATTCTGGTGAATACAAAAGGAACTTAATAGTCCTTTGGGAAACGGGATTGAGGTCCGGAAAAAAAGAGAATCTTAAATATGTTTGAAAAACAAACAAACAAACAAACAAAAAAAGCTGGTCCTCGGACCTAGCAGCTCATTTGAAATGCAGAGCCTAAGAATTTATTACCTGTGGCCTACTGATGCATAATCTATATGTTAGCAGGCAATCGGTTTGTACATTAGAGTTTGAGAAGCACCAGTATAATTCATGTGTACTGAGTTCTGACTTTAAGCAGATATATGGAAAATTCCCACCTTTAGATAGGGTTTTCATGCATAATAATGATGATGAGCTATTATTTGCTTCACAGCTCTTAGAGGATCATATAGTTTAGACCAGGAGTGTCCAATTTTTTGACTTCCCTGGGCCATACTGAAAGAAGAATGGTCTTGAGCCACACATAAAATACGCTAACACCAATAATAGCTGATATGCAAAAAACAAAAACAAAAACAAAACGCAACAACAAAAATCATATTTCTTTTTTCTTTTTTTAGATGGGGTTTCACTCTTGTTGCCCAGGCTGGAGTGCAATGGTGCAATCTTGGCTCACCGCAACCTACATCTCCCAGGTTCAAGTGATTGTCCTGCCTCAGCCTTCCCGAGTAGCTGGGATTACAGGCATGCACCACTAAGCCTGGCTAATTTTGTATTTTTAGTAGAGACGGGGTTTCTCCACGTTGGTCAGGCTGGTCTCGAACTCCTGACCTTAGGTGATCCGCCTGCTTCGGCCTCTCAAAGTGCTGGGATTACAGGTGTAAGCCACTGAGCCCAGCCAAAAACTTCATAATATTTTAAGAAAGTTTACAAATTTTTGATGGGCCACATTCAAAGCCATCCTGAGCCACACATGGCTCATGGGCTGTGGGTTGGACGAGCTTGGTCTAGACCATGTGCTTGTGCCTGAGCACACACATTATCTAGAGGCTGTGGAGTGTTTACAAGAGCAGCCCTTCAATACTGGCTCCGTCATTTACACGCTGTGTGGCCTTGAATGCCATGCTTCATTTCTCTGGGCTTCAATTTTCTCATGTAAAGAGTATGAGCATCAATCTGCTTTGTCAACATGTGTCATGGGAGAAATATCTGCCTATGCCCCCCAAACACAGGTTTTGAAAGGGATAGAAAACATCGTTTTACAAGATGGATTATGCTTTAAGGGTATTGGGAAATGGACAGAGGATGTGATGTGGTGATAATAGGGGAAGAAAACTAGGACAGGTAGTAGGTGAGTGAGACTGATGTGGAGTCCAGCAAGACTTGCTGGTTAAGCTTCATGCTGTTTGAAAGGGCCTCCTTTCCTATTGGGCAAGTGGCACTTCTATGCTTATTGGTAATTTTTGTTGTTGTTTTTGTTTTGTTTGTTTGTTTGTTTTTTTGAGACAGAGTTTCACTTGTGTTGCCCAGACTAGAGTACAATGGCACGATCTCGGCTCACTGAAATCTCCGCCTTCTGGGTTCAAGCAATTCTCCTGCCTCAGCCTCGCAATTAGCTGGGATTACAGGCACCCGCCACCACACCCAGCTCATTTTTTTGTATTTTTAATAGAGACAGGATTTCACCATGTTGGCCAGGCTGGTCTCGAACTCCTTACCTCGTGATCCACCCACCTTGGCCTCCCAAAGTGCTGGGATTACAGGTGTGAGCCACCGCACCTGGCCTTATCATTAAATATTTTTAATATCACCCCAGAGGTGGGAGATTAGCACACCACTGCAACTTTTGGATCTGGGCCCAGGCCCTTTATCGAATTCCACATAGTAAATATGAACACTTAAATCCCACATTCCTAATGAGATGTATTTCACTATAGAATGTTCAGGCAGGAAAAAAAAAGGGTGACCCTATAAGACACAGGTGACAGAACACACTGGAGAGATTATGTTTTCCTGAGGCTGTGATTCTACACTGCTAGCTGAGCTGTCCACTTCCCATGACCCTCATCCCCAGAGCATGAAGGGCTGAGCTTCCACCCCTATCCTGGGCATTTGATGAAAGCACCATGTTTACCGAAACATGTGCTGCTTGGAAGAAGTTGAGAGGATAACCCTGGCTCCAGTTCAGAAAAAAGTTTTGCAGGGAATGAAAAAAAAAAAAAAAAAAAAAAAAATCTTCATTTGCTGTATGGCTCCTGGAATTGGGGGGAAAGGAATGCAATTTAAGGCAGAGAAAGGAATATTTATTGGGAACCTACTGTGTGCTGGGAGCTTTGCTTATTTGCCTGTTAAATCCTTGCCAAAGCTCTTGGAGGATATTTTAAGATAAAACGCCACTTTATCGTTGAAGATCTTGAGATTATTGAAGTTAAGAAATTTATCCAAAGCCACACAGCTTGGAAAGGGCAGACATGGGATTTGGACCCTCTTAGCTTTTAACAGCAGCACACCAGTCAGGAAGAGGATCTAGTCCCTGCATAATCCTGCATATGCAGGTGAGCTTTGCTTACAGCGCCTCCTTAGTGATGAACCTGGTAGCCCCCTATGGCACGTGGGTCTTCTGTCTGCCAAGGACAGATATGAAACAGGTTCCAATTCCATTTAATTATCTCAACACCAGGAAGTGGGCATTGTTACTATTATTCTTAATTTAGGGATGGGGGAAATTGAGGCTTAATGAAATAATGTGCCTCCAGTCACACAGTTGACCAAAGGCAAGCTGGGTCTCTGAGTCCAGAGCTAGCCTCTTAAACACCAAGTCATTGTATCCCAAAATTGTTGGATCATATGAACCACCTGGAAATACTGGTAAAAATGCACTTTTCTGATCCCCTTCTCTGGGAAAAATGGTGGGTCTTGGTGTAGTCCCTTGTGATTCTTGTAAATAGGAAAGGCTTCACTAAGCTCCTGGCCATAAGAGTTGAGTAGCAAAAATGCTATGCTTTGTATCAGATGCTCTCAGCCTCTGTCTGATATTTGCACTAGCCTTAATTTACAGAAGAGGCCACAGAAACCAGGGAGAAGAATGGTCAAGGGTGATACAGCAGGAAATGGCAGAACAGTATCAGAAACTCATAGGAGCAGAAGGTATAATTGCAGTTGTCAGAAACTAGGTGAACGGAAAAATGGGGAGGCAAGGACTAAAGGGTACAAGGTTTTGGGAACAAAGTTTTATTATGCAAGATAAATAAGTTCTGGAGATCTATTTTACAGTATAGTCTCCACAGCTAACAATACTGTATTGTAGACTCAAATTTCACTAAGATATGTTAAGTGTTTCATTTTTGTTTTTTGAGACAGGATCTTACAGTGTCACTCAGGCTGGAATGCAGTGGTGCCATCACGGCTCACTGCAGCCTTAAACTCCTGGGCTCTAGTGAGCCTCTCAAGTAGCTGTGACTACTGCTACACAACACCATGTTCAGTTAACTTTTTTTTTTTTGTAGAGATGTGATATCACTATAATCCTCAGACTAGTCTTGAACTCCTGGCCTCAAGAGATCCTCCCATCTTGGCATACCAAAATGCACAAAAAAACTAAATAAACAAAGAGGGTAGGAGAAAGCTATGGAAGGTAATGGATCTATCTATGGCCTTGATGGTGGTGATGATTTCACTCGTATATACTTATCTCCAAACTAATCGAGTTGTGTACATTAAATATGAACAGCTTTTTTTATGTCAATTATACTTTAATAAAGTGGTTTGAAAAAAGAAATTTAGCTTTCTGATTCCAGCCCCTATGGTACGCCCAACATTGGTCTTGATTCCTGCCAAAGATGTCCGAAAACCTTGGAAACATGGAGCCACACAAAAGAAAAGAGATTTTTTTCTGCAACCAGTTCAGGAGTTAGACTGCCAGGGAAATTCACCCCTTGACTCCTCTAATCCAGGTCCAAATGCTGTCCTCAGTGCACTTCCAAGATCTTGCCAATGGTCCCGCAAAGAAGGCAGCAAACTGCTATGTTTCCAAGTGACAAATTAAGGATTTTGCTAAGAGCTTGAATATTGCAGAATATTGCTTCATAGAGAGGCTTGCGAATAGCCTTGAAAAATCAGAAGCTAATGCCTCCTTTTAATTAATACTGTCTCCACTAACAGCCTCTTTTGCTTTTTCTTATTTCAATGAGATCATCATCTGTTATAAAGCACACAGACCTGAGAGTGCACAAACACAACTTCCAGGCCTGGTTCTGCCACTAATTCTCTACAGGACCTTGGCATTGGTGCTCCTGTACAGGGTTGGATGCCATGTCTCCAAGCCTTCAGACAGAATATAGTGCAGACAAACAGGCTGAGGGTTGAAGGACTGGCTTATTCATGTATTAGTGATACAACTTTAGGCACTTTACTTAACCACTGTGAGCCTCAGGTATCCCATCTACTAAAGGGGAGAGTTTAGCCAGGTGCAGTGGCTCACACCTATAATTACAACACTTTGGGAGGCTGAGGTGGGAGGATCACTTGAGGCCAGGAGTTCAAGACCAGCCTGGCCAACATGGTGAAACCTTGTCTCTACTAAAGATACATAAATTAGCTGGGCATGATGGCACACGTATGTAATCCCAGCTATTCTGGAGGCTGAGGCAGGAGAATCAGTTCAGCCCAGGAGGCACAGGTTGCAGTGAGCCAAGATCGTGCCACTGCATTCCAGCCTGGGCGACAGAGCAAGACTCTGTCCCATACAAACAAACAAACAAACAAGAGGAGAGTTTGTACAAATTGTTCTCCAAGGTTTTTCCAGCTATAAAGTTTGTGGTTCTTCAGTAACTGAATGAAAGAAATTGACAAGAGAATAGAAGGACGTATTATAGTTCTCAGAGGCTGCAATATGAAACAGGAGAGTGCTAGGAGCCTGGAAGGCATGACTGCTAAGTGAACTTTGGTGTTAAACCCAGATGCTATCACTTCTTTAGCTGTTTGACTGCTAGGCTAGTTAGCCTAATCTCTCTGTGCTTCAGTGTCCCACAGATATTTCTGTGCCTTTGCTTCTCAGCGTCTTAGGATGTGCTGAGATAAGATAGCATGTCTTATCGTAAGACGCATCATAAGATAGCATGTCTCTGTCCAGTCCTTTGAGATAGCAATGGGACTTAATTTGACTAGAAATAGAAGCAGAATTTCACTGCTAGGAGAAAGTTATGATAGCCAAGTTTGTTTCTCACTATGAAAGCATTAATGGAAGCACAGAAAGGTGATTCTTCTGTCAGTCTAGATTTCCAAACACCAGAACGGCCAGGGCCCCTGCCATCCAGGGAGAGGCATGTGGTATGACCAACACATAAAAACTTTCACATTCAAGCCACTGAAGTTTGAAATTGTTTGTTCCCAAGACACAAACTAATGCATTCTGACTGATACATTCATTTCCTTTTATTCATAAAGCCAAGTTGTTAATGGCTCCTTTGCAATAGGTGTGAAAAGATCAAATGGAAAAACACATAAAGTATTCAGTATAAGACCAGACACATAAAAAATGTGCACACCATTAAAAGGGGGGAGGAGGGAAAGAGGTGGAAGGGAGGGGAAAGAAGGTTTCAGAAGCAGCATGTTTAATTAATCATCTCTTAGGAAGGCACTAGAAAAATCATAGGCCAGAACAGCTTTGGAGACCACTTAATAAGAACTGACTCAGTATCCTCAGTGGGGGAAAGAGTGAATGCTACTAACAAAGACCAGCTTTCCTTGAATCCTTATAGAAAGCCCTTCTGTCTTGCCAGGCGTGGGTTGTCGGTACTGAATCCCCAAATCCCACATCTTACCCCAAACTGTCCTCTTATGCTATACAATATGCACATCTGATAAGCAGACAAGATTGAAAAGTCCCTTTCTAATAAATCTTTCATGAGCTCCTCCAGCTCTTTGCAGGTCATTCTTGAGGGCCTATGGGCAAATGCCTGTGGCCAGCAGACCTATCTTATTTATGATGAGGCCTTTGCAAGATCTACCACTGTAATTTGCTCAGTCCCCATTTCCAAGCAACTTCTCCTTCCTGCCATTTCTGAGACACCAGGTTCAATAATAGTTCTTGACTGATGTTTATCTAAATCTCTGCAATCTATAACTAAAGTTGACCTTTCTTCCTTATAGGAATGAAGTAGAATGAATGAGGGTAAGGGGGCAGGGAGAGAGTAAAAAACAAACAAATAAACATCAAATACCACCAACCTTTGGTGAGTTTATCTCACTTGAACAGTCTGTCAATTCCCACACTGATCAAGAACAAAGGAAAGGGGATTCTGACAGTGACCCTATATGGATCACTAAGACCAACATTGTGCACTGGAAGGGATAAGAAACAACAAAGCTTGACATCGCTTACTGGACCTGGGAGCAATTTGGAAGCAAAATCATTGGCTCTTCCCATTTCCACAGAACTTGACATTTTACCAAAGGCTTCATTCATGTCAATTTCAACCTAATTCCTATCCAGTGGTCTCTCTCATCTCCATCCAGTCTCTCAAAACAAGCCCCATTCCCTTCCTAGGAATAAACTGTATTTTGACTTTTGTATGAACTCCGTGTACTTCTTTCTTGATCTTTTCACGTCTCCTTCAGTCTTTCCATCTTGCACACATTTCCCACTTCCCCACCTTCTGTTGTCTGTCTCTGTAACTCTTTAACTCTGTTCACTGCTCTACATCTCTTCTTAATTCTTTCTTTGCTTGCTGTTCCCTCCTGCTGTGACACAGGCTGTTCTTTAGCGTCTCCTCTGTTTTTGCCTCTCTCTCCCTGCCTCTGCTCTGTCTGTCTGAGTCTCCTTGTCACTCTTGCCCTATCTTAAGCTTTCCATGTGAGTCCCTTAATGTGCACCATGCTTAATCTTTGCACACAGTGCGAACCCTCGGACTAGTCAGGAAATATCACCACATGCTCACACCCTCAGGAACAGGCTGTAGCCTACATGCAGTGACCTGAAGAGGTAGCTCCCCATGGAGTGGTCCTTGCCTAAGATCCCTCCTTAGTTATCAATTTGGTCTCCCCCTGTGACACCTGGGTCCTCACTCTACACTGAGAATAGGGATAGAACACATAGCCCTCCTCACCACATGCTGATATAGGATATAAAGTAGTTGCATACATCCTTTATTGCAGAACAAGAAACCAGGGAGCACTGGTTTGGGAGTCCGAAACTAACTTTCAGCATGAGAGGAGTTCCAGTCACTGTGAATACTGAGCCAGTTATATCCTTTCCTGAGCTTCTGTTTCTCCATCTGTACAAGTAAGGTCTGAAATAGTTAATCTTTAAGTTCTCGTCTAGGTCAGAGACATTACATTTTTAAGCGCTTTGTAAAGCAGAAATCCGGGTTGCTCTTTCAGAGATTCAAGAGAGGAAATGGAAAACACAGACCTCTCTTGTATCAGCAGTTGTTAGGTGGGGTGATCTAGGCAGGGGCAGGGAGGAGAACAAAGCAGAACTGTAGCTGTCACACAGGAGACACTAGCTGGTAGAGAGTTTGATATCCTCGGCCAGCCAATTGTCAGGAAATGAGGCATATGGTGAGACGGCTGGTGGCAGTACTTGCTGGCTACTCTCTAGGGCTGGACCAGAGATTACTTAGAGGAGGGAGGAAAGGAAGTAGTAGGAGGAGAGAAATGACAACTGCATTTGATGCTGAAATACTTGCAGGCTTTCAGTAACATGAAGGATAAAGGAGCTCCATTCTCCCCACTGCCTGGAGCTCAGGAAGGGAGACTTGAAAAAGATAAATTTAGGGCTGAGCGCGGTGGCTCATGCCTGTAATCCCAGCACTTTGGGAGGCCGAGGTGGGTGGATCACGAGGTCAGGAGTTTGAGACCCATCTGACCAACATAGTGAAACCCTTTCTCTATTAAAAATACAAAAAATTAGCCAGGTGTGGTGTGTGCCTGTAATCCCAGCTACTTGGGAGGCTGAGGCAGGAGAATCGTGTGAACCTGGGAGGCGGAGGTTGCAGTGAGCTGAGATCACGCCACTGCACTCCAGCCCAGGCAACAGTGTGAGGCTCCATTTCAAAAGGAAAGAAAAGGAAAAGATAAATTTAGACTCATCAGAAGTGGCTTGCCTTTCCACAGTGGGGAGGCAACTGACTTAGCATGGTTCCAAGAGGTTACATGGTCGGGAGATGGAAATAATTGCAAAGAAAGTTTAGCTGAAGCCAAGGATGACAGAGCTTAAATGGAATGGATTGCTCTAATATAATGGTGGTAGTCTTGGGAGTTTTCTAAATCTTGAGGCTGTCATCAAAAGAGAAAATCCTGGTCTGTTCACTCTACTCCTCTCCATGGGCAAATCAGGGCACTTAGGCTCTGGCTGTTCAGAGGCAATCCAGGGTTGAGAAGTTGGAAACAATAAGCAGAGTGTTTGAGGCAGAACAACGACTTTTAATGGGCCTAAAGTTGTGTCTGGGACTGGGACTGGACACCCGTAGGCCAGGCTTTAAGATGCCATGCTCTTTTCTTTTCTTTTCTTTTGAGACAGAGTCTCGCTCTGTCATCCAGGCTGGAGTGCAGTGGAGCTATCTCGGCTCACTGCAAGTTCCGCCTCCCGGGTTCACGCCATTCCCCTCCCTCAGCCTCCCGAGTAGCTGGGACTACAGGCGCCCACC
The DNA here is from genome assembly GCF_003255815.1 of Theropithecus gelada. Classification (NCBI taxonomy): domain Eukaryota; kingdom Metazoa; phylum Chordata; class Mammalia; order Primates; family Cercopithecidae; genus Theropithecus; species Theropithecus gelada. The sequence goes on along the minus strand of NC_037683.1, from coordinate 24,226,671 downwards.
ACCACGCCTGGCTAATTTTTTGTATTTTTAGGAGAGACGGGGTTTCACTGTGTAAGCCAGGATAGTCTTGATCTTCTAACCTCGTGATCCGCCCGCCTCAGCCTCCCAAAGTGCTGGGATTACAGGCCTGAGCCACCACCCCCAGCGGTGCCATGCTCTTTCTTACTGACGAGTCTGTTGGCGGTGGGAAGATAAACACCCCAGGCAGTCAGGAGGTCTGAGAACATGGGCTGGTCCCACAATGACTTGCTTTGTGAACAAGTCCTTTCCCTGCATGTGAAATGAGATCCCAGGATTTAATGAAGTTTGTTCAGGATCTAGCCTCTTACTACACATGTGGATCCTTCTTTTGGACCAAGCTATTCTTCACACAAGAGAATGGTACATTGACTCAATTATCAAATGCCAGTTACTCTGAGAGCTGCTGTGAGAAATGAAACTCCATAAAACATGCAATGTACCTATGGAAATGGCTAGCTTCTGTTAAAAGCACCCCGTTTTAAAGATGAAGCGTAGAATTATGCTTGTCGTGGATGGGGCTGGGATTTGAAGTCAGGTTCATTTGCAAGTCTGTTTTCTTGACTCCCACTGTTGCTTTTCCATATGTCTGGGCCTTTGCAGGCTCCTTCCTGGACAGGAAAATGCCCTTTAACTCTTATCTCTCCCAAGAGGCACTATTCTTTGCTATCACTTCAAACCTCAGTTCACAAGCCTTGTCTTTTGAGAAGCCCTTTATCTTTCCTTCTAATTCCTTTCAGTAGGCTTCCCATGGGAACTCTTTGGAAACCATTGTCTTTCCTTGGAACACTGCTTTGCAAATTAAATTTTTCTATTTTTTTAAAACTTGTGCGTGTCATCTTGCAAGCTTTTAAATTTCTTCCTCAAAGAGAAGGAATAATTCCTTATTTTTTTCTTTTGTATTCCAAGCAGCATTATTCTATCCATGATGTTGCTCAAGACATACTTTCATAGACCATTAAAATTATAGAAAACTAGTATCATAGAATCTCAGCATTGAACCACAGTTCATCCAGACTATCCTTAAATTTCCCTCAGAGCTTTTTCTGATTTTTGTTGTTCTTTATTTTTTTATTTTTTCTAAATAGACAAGTGTTCACTCGGTTGCCCAGACTGGATTTCAGTGGCATGATCATAGCTCACTGTGACCTTGAGTGGCCAGGCTCAAGTGATGGTCCTGCCTCAGCCTCACGAGTAGCTGGGACTACAGGCATGTACCACCATGTTCAAATAACTGTTTTATTTTTTTTTTTTATTTTATTTTGAGATGGAGTCTTGCTCTGTCGCCCAGGCTGGAGTGCAGTGGCGCGATCTCGGCTCACTGCAAGCTCTGCCTCCCGGGTTTATGCTATTCTCCTGCCTCAGCCTCCCAAGTAGCTGGGACTACAAGTGCCTGCTACCACACCTGGCTAATTTTTTTGTATCTTTAGTAGAGATGGGGTTTCACCGTGTTAGCCAGGATAGTCTCAATCTCCTGACCTCGTGGTCTGCCCGCCTCGGCCTTCCAAAGTGCTGGGATTACAGGTGTGAGCCACCACGCCAGGCCCAGTTTTAATTTCTTTTTCTTTTCTTTTCTTTTTTTTTTTTTTAAAGCAGAGATGGAGTCTTGCAAAGTTACCCAGGCTGGTCTCAAACTCCTGGGCTCAAGTGATCCTCCCACCTAGGCCTCCCACAGTGTTGGAATTACAGGTGTGAGCCACCATCCCTGGCTCAGAGCTTTTCCAGTAAAGTAGCATTCAGCCTCTGATTGAGTATCTGAGTCGTGGGTCCACCTGCCAATGATACCTAAAGTGTCAGAGGGGCTATTTCTCTCTCATTTTCCATCTTATGCCCAATAACCAGCATGGTACATGGGAAAGAGGAGGTTCTGAAAGAGTATATGATGATTACAAGGATGAACAGTTTTAGTGAATTCACATCTCCATTCTCATTCTCTAAAATGGGAGTAAGAGGGTATGCTGAATTGAAATACAAGAGCAAGGTTTTAGAGTCAGCTGAAGTTACATCTGATTCCTGACTCTACCTCTTACTAGATGATGAACTTGAGAAAGTCACTCAACCTCTCTGGATTAATTTCTCAGTTGTAAAATGGAGGTCATAGTGCCTCCAATGATTCCAATAATGAAGCTAAAATGAAATTATCTTGGCTCTCCTCTTTCCTTGAAGGGAGTCTTTGGAAATCTACTTTAGATTTCTGTTTCTCTTCTGTATAAAAAGGATGATAATAACCCCTGCCTCACAGGATCATTGTGAGGATTACATAACTTAATAGATAAAAAGTACTTAGAAAACCCTTTTGCGTATGCTGAATCAATGTTAGTGGACATTATTATTGTTAGCAGTAGTAGTTACTAGTAAAGAGCTTGATACAGAATAATTATTAATAAATGGTAACCATTATTACCACTCATAATACAATTATCACTACTATTAGTAAGATGATGGAATGGAAACAATGACTATCATGGTGACTTATTACTAGTTCTGACTTTTATTGATATGACCTCAAATGATTAGGAGAACCTTGCTTTGTGATAATATCTTATTCTTTTTTTACGCAAACATGGCTAAAAGTATGTGTGTGTGCATGTGTGTGTGTGTGTGTGTGTGTGTGCATTTAGATAATCCTTTTCTATACATGCAACAAATCTCACTCTACTACCTTATGGTTCTTCAAGCTTTGAGGCATGAATAAGTCACCACTTAAGGTTTATCTTCTTTAGGCAGAACAGTTCCAGTTTCTTCAACTGTCCAAGGAAACCCTTTACCAACATCTTGCATGTTTAATCCTCACATAATCTGGCCAACCTAGCCATCACTCACTTATTGAGTGAAAAAAGCAATTTCTAAACAGCTTTACTGGGATTTAGGGTGTGTGTGTGTGTGTGTGTATGTGTGTGTGTGTAGGCAGATAGGAAAAAACAGAGCAAGAAAGAGAGAAGTAGAAATTTTAAGAGCATTCAGGAAAATGTTAATTCTAGGTATATCTGGGTGATGGGATTTTTATTTCCTACTACATTAAATGTCTTTATTTTTGAACTGCCTGAACAGCATACATAAAATACTTATTTTTCAGTAGACTGAAAGATTAATTAATGTTTTTCAAAATGCCATTAACTGTACTTATAGGATAATTAAAGATTGAATTTAAAATATGTGGATAGAGCTAGGAAAATGGTATAGTGGGACAAATATATGCCAGGACCATGAAAAAGAAACCGTATGGAATAAATTTAGCTGACTTTCAACACTCCTTAAGAGGGTACCTGTGAGCTTAAAGTGATGTTGGCCTGAATAACAGGTTTCTACCCCATTGTGCCCATGGCTTCCTCCCTGTGCCCAGGTTGCTTGTCAGTGACTCAGACCAGCAATATGCAAATATCTACAGCATACCTAAAGGTCATCTGGAAGACTTGGCCTTGGTTCACATGCTGGGTCCGGTTGTTGTAACCATGTAGCATTTCTCCAAAGAGGGTATCATTGAATTTGGAGTCAGGTTTGAGGCACTTGGGGCCCTCGCAGACATCTGAGATCATTAAGCAGGATTTTCCATCAGGAGCCAGTTTGTACTCCTCCACGCAACTGTATGATAAAACAGAGCTGAGAATTAGCTTCACACCCTGAATGCCCCCATTGGGGGTGACCTATAACCAAGGCCTCCTTTCCCTGCAAAACAGGTCAGAGTTTAGGAAGGAGACAGCTATTCTGCCTGGAATCTATCTAGGGCACAGATGTCTAGAGAGAAGCACATTAATACTGCAAATTGGTAAATTCAAGGAAAGTCATTTGTGACATTTTAGAGGAGTCAAGGGGACACCAGCATGCACATCCACACACAAAGCAAATTTAAAAACTGTTTCCCATGAACACACAGACTTTAAAAAGCATGACAGACCAATTCACAGGGAATTATCAACTAGTGTCTCAAACCAGAATCTATTCCCAGTGCATCTGTCAACGAAGCTTGAAGACTGTAGCAAATACAAGGTTTTTATCATCCTGGTAGCTCAGAGGTGAAACTTTCCAGGACCATGGACAGCACAAGGCTTCTGTTCACTTAGGGATTTTAGCAGCCTCCGTTAGTCTAACCACCCATTTCTGATAGCCAGAAAAGCCCTTGACCAGCCTTTGAGACAGCGATGGTCTCATCTATGGGCAAAACAGGCATCTGAATATTTGCAACTTGAAGATTTGCAGGGACAAAGAAATCTCAGAGAGGCGTGAGCTGGAGTGGATGGGGGTGGTTGGGGCAAGAAATCAGAGATCTCAGCCCCTAAAAAATCATTCCAGAAACTCGAATTCTATGAGTGTCTACCTTTTCAAAGTTCAGTGCTACACACTAGGGGTATGGTGCACATAAATAAGTAAAGACAGACAAGAAAATCGTCTGTGAGATTGGACAGACCTGTACAAATTTCATTTTTCTCCTTGTGACCTATGTGAACATGAGTGAGTCATTTAATGTCTATGATCCCCAGTTTCCTCATGTGTAAAATACAGTAGACACTCCTACCTTTCTTAATTCAGTAGGATGCTATAAGGTCACATGATATATTGGCCACAAAAAAACCCCAGGAATTGCAATGTACTTAACACAATAATCATAACAGTGGTAGTAATGGTGGTATTTCTATTTGTTGAGCATGCACTATTCACTGAACACTTTATGTATTTATTATATAACCATGAAGAAAGAGTAATATCATCATTTCTGCTTTACACATAAGCAAAATAAGGAGCCAAGATGTAAAGCGTGTCATACTATAAGTAGCAAAGTTGATATTCAAATTCAGTTCTGTTAGAAAAAGGGACATTTGTCTATTTTTGTCTCCTCCAAATCTAGTGCCTTCTATGTGCACAAAATGACCCTGGTTGGGTTATACCAGTTTGAGAAAGTATACAGCAGGCAATCGCTTATTTGCCTTTCTTTCAAAGGGTGTAGCAAAGATTCATTGATTCTAACTGCAAAGGGTCTCAGGAACTCAGATGGGAGAAGGAAGAGGCTCTGTATGGTGGTTTGGAAAGAAAATGTACACAGGTTGTGGGAAGCAGTAGCTGATGCTACAGATATAGAGTTGAACTGGAGGCAGAAAGAAGACAAGCATAGCTGAAAACTTGACCCAAGATTACTCTAGTGAAAAGGCAGGAAGTCTCATGCATGAAGCAAACCGTCACTGTTTCTCCGCTTTCCCCAATCCCTGGTGTACTGCACTGATGCACTGATTGTCTTTCTAACGTTCACATGTTCCTTTCCATAGTGCAGTGGGGAAATCTCTTGGAAAAGGGCCCTGTCTCGGAGCCTTGGTAAAGTATATCCCCTTCTTTTTGCATCTGCTAAATATTACTAAGTCCCTTTTAATACAGTTGCAGTGCAGATGAAATGAGTGTATATGGAAGTGAATCGTACATGATGAGTGCTTGATAAAGTCTAGTTCCATCCATTTATTCAGAAAATATGGAGAAATGTTTTCCTGGATATACGGGCTAGAGTTCTCTCTCTCTCTCTCTCTCTCTCTCTCTCTCCTCCCCCCCCCATCTACACACACCCACAGGCCTGTGTAACTGTGAATAAATATATTATTGTTGAAGTTGAGTAAACATTATCAAAGTCTGGCTGGGCGCAGTGGCTCACGCCTGTAATCCCAACACTTTAGGAGGGTGAGGCAGGTGGATCATGAGGTCAGGCGTTCGAACCAGCCTGACCAACATAGTGAAACCCTGTCTCTACTAAAAATAAAAAATAATAAAAATTAGCCAGGCATGGTGGCAGGTGCCTGTAATCCCAGCTACTCAGGAGGCGGAGGCAGGAGAATCACTTGAACCTGGGAAGTGGAGGTTGTAGTGAGCCGGGATCATGCCACTGCACTCCAGTTCAGGCAACAGTGTGAGACTCCATCTCAAAAACAAAACAAAACAAAACAAAACATTATCAAAGTCTATAGAGTAAAATATGGAACTTCTTCATTTCCCACTCCTCACTTCCTGTCCCAGAAGTCACCATTGTTAATTGTTATGTGCTCTTCCGGGAGTTTTTCGATCATTTAAATACATATTGTGCGTGTATGTTTTTGTGTGTGTGTGTCTGTGTGTGTATACATACACATTTCTTTGAATTTGCAGACTAAATTGGGGGGATTTATATACACACACATATGCACATACACATTTCATAATAAACTCATAAACCGAATTACACTATATATTGTTGTGAGACACGCATTTGCACCTGATGCTATTTCTTGGAGATCTTTTCAAAATACTAACATATAGATCTATCTTTTTTAATGGTTATTTGGCATTGCACAGTATAAATGTACCATAATGCTTTTAACTAATTTTTATTGATGGGCACTTTGGCAGTTTATAGCTGTTTGTTATTACGAACAGTGTCATAATGAAGATCTTTGCATATATATCATTGCGCCCAACTATGTGTTTCTGTAAAAGAGATACTCAGAAAAGAAATTGCTTGGTCAATGTTTTATGAATTTAAAAATTTTGATAGATCTACTAAATAGTCACCTGTAGAGTCTCTACCATTTACAGTCCTATAATTGATGAATGGGAGATCCCATTTTTCTACATCTTTCATGTTCATTACTGCCAATCTAGGATAGGAAAAATAACTCATTTTTGTTTGGATTTGCATTTACCTTGTTACTGATTAAGTTCAGCACCTTTCTTTTCACATTATGGTCACTTGCATTTCTCCTTCTATAGATTATCCATTAATGTACATTGACTATTTTTCTATTGTGATATTTGCCCTTTTCTTTGTATTGGTTTATATATGCTCTAAATATTTTCTGGGTAGTTATCCTTCACCTTCCATATATATTAACATTTTTTCCAGTCTGTGCTTGTATTTTAATCTTGCTTTTGATATCTTATTACCTCTCTCCCTTGGTCTTTGTGTCTGAAATTTGTGCAATCTTTAGAAACCCACAAGATGATAAATATATTTCTGTATATTATTGTAGTATTGCATAGGTTTAAAAAATCTTTGGTTATTTAATATGTATAGCATTTATTTTTGAATGTAGTGTGAGTGGTTATTTTAACTTAACTGTTTTTTAAAATGGCTGACAATTGTCTGAAATGTGTGACCTTTCAACAACAAACTTGAAATGTTATTTTTTTTACACGTGTAATCCCTACATATGCCATGTATACATGGTTGGTGTTTTTCCTGTTTAATTATCTGTATATTCCTGCAGTAATTCCAAGCTATTTTAATTACTGTAGCTTTATTGTCTGTTTTGGATATAGTAATAAAGTAATACTCCTCCCCTTCATCAACACTAGTTTTCTATTTCCAAAGTCCTGACTGCTCTTCCATGCTTTTCCTTTCAAATGAATTTCAGAATGGGCTTATCAAATTATATGCAAATCCCTAGTGGAATTTTGGGTGGCCATGCTTTGAATTTGTAAACTAAATTGGGGGAAGATTTTAATACTAATTTTATTTACTTTTCTTTTATTTAATAAATATGTTTTGCAAGTTAACTCTGTGCTGGGCACTTCTGATAACTGTGACAAAGACATCTTGCCTTAACAACACCATGTCCTCTTCCTGGACTTACATGTCTAAGCCTGTCTTGCAGTTGGGCTGAAGGGGCCACGTAACTGAATTCTGAACAATGGAATCTGTGCTGACACCATACAAGTCACTACCAGACTTAGCCTTTTCAAAACATCCTGTGATTTTCAAGCTGCCTCTTCCCTTGTTATGGCAAGCTTGGAAACCATGTGTTCGTGATGCATTCTACAGGATGGAGGAAGACTGCCACAATCACAATAGACTTTGCACAAATAAGAAATTAACTTTTGTGCACAAACTTCTGGTTGGGGGAGGAGGCTCACTGGCTACAGGAAGAAAGCTTATTTTATCCTGACTAATACAGCATCTTTATAATTTGGAGTCCTCTAATTCAGAAACATAGTTTGTATCTCTATCAACTGTTCTTTTAAAACATTCAGTGAAGTTTTTGACTATTTGCATAAAGGTTTTGCACGTGTCTTTTGGAGATTATTCATGGGCATTTATGAAAGGCACTATGCTGTAGAGGTTTATCCAAGTATGTTTTGGATCCAGACTAACAGAGTCCAAATCCTGAGTCTGCCACTTACCAGTTGTGTGACTTCAGACAAACTATGTAACCTCTCTGTACTTCCTTTGCTTATGTGTAAAGATCATATGTGCCTTTTAGAGTGAAAAATTACACTGTTGCATTCTTTTAAACTTCAGGAATAGGATCAGTTTTTCATATATGCTTTCTTTTATGTTTTCTACATAGTTATTACTGATTTGAGAAAAGCTGTTACTGATTTTCCTAAGTTGATGTTATATCCTACGAACATAAAGAACTTAAACATTCTAACATGTCTACTAAATTTTTCTAAATGGATAAGCATATAGTTGCTCAGTTTGGGTATTAGGATTACGGAATAAGTTTAAAAAACTATCCTTTTTTGTTTCTTTCTCTGGATCAGTTTATATAGGAAAGATGTTATCCATTACCTGATAATTAGATAAGTCTTGCCTATAAAATCCCCTGGGCTTGATGATTTCTTTTCAGTTGTAGATATTTAGCTCTCATCATTTATTTCCTTATTATCTGCCTATTTAGATTTTCTATATCCTCATGACTCAAACTTCGTAATTTATATTTTCTAACATTATAATGCATTTTATCGAGACTTTCATATGTATTGGTGTAAAGTTCTATGCAGTGTTCTCATTAAATTTCTTTTGTCTTTTATGTTTCTATAGTTAAAGCACTAGCTCATTCGTAATGTGTTTTTGTTTTCTTTGCTCTCTCCTTTGAATAGGCCTTTTGTATTTTGTATTTTATTGGTGAGCTTCCTTTTTTCTTTTCTATTTAATTTATTTCAGCTTTTATTTGTATTAATTCCTTCCTGCTATTTTCTCTGACTTTGTTTTATACTTCTTTTTATGGCTGCTTGAGTTAAATGCCTCATTTGTTTGTTTTCAATCTTTCTTGCTTCTTAATAAATGCCTTGAAGCTTCTGACTGCGGCTTTGCCCACACCCCATAAGTTTGACATGCAGCCCTCATGCTCCTGCTCATTTCTAACGAGGTGAAAATTTGAGTTTGATTTTTTCCATATCTTAGAAGATATTTACAAATATAATTCCAAAGTAGATAATTTGTTTGTTCCTCTTTTTCTAATATTACTGCATTTTTAGACTGACAATGTAGTTTGTATAATTTCTTTTTTTTCTTTTTCTTTTTTTTTTTTTTTTGAGACGGAGTCTCGTTCTGTCGCCCAGGCTGGAGTGCAGTGGCCGGATCTCAGCTCACTGCAAGCTCCGCCTCCCGGGTTTGCGCCATTCTCCTGCCTCAGCCTCCCGAGTAGCTGGGACTACAGGTGCCCGCCACCTCGCCCCGCTAGTTTTTTTGTAGTTTTTTAGTAGAGACGGGGTTTCACCGTGTTAGCCAGGATGGTCTCAATCTCCTGACCTCGTGATCCGCCCGTCTCGGCCTCCCAAAGTGCTGGGATTACAGGCTTGAGCCACCAAGCCCGGCCAGTCTGTATAATTTCTATGTTGGTGAATTTATTGAGATTCTAAGGGAGTCACAAGTTGAGATTTTAGAGCTAACTAAACTTGAGTTCAAATACAGGTTGTGCCATCTACCAGTTATATGACCTTGATCAAGTCTGCTAATTTCCCTAGGCTTTGGTGTCATAATCCATTAAGGAAAATGACAATCCTTATCATGGGGATGTAAAAATTAGAGATAACTTATACAAAGGATGAAACCATATCTCTCATACAGTATTCAAGTAATGCATCAGCTATTATGCTTATTATTGTTATTGTTGTTGTTATTCAGTCTATTAACCCATTTCCATATCCTAGGAAGTATAAATTTATTTCCATTGGTACTCATATCCTAGTTGCTAGCCTCTCCCTAGATCCAGGTTTCTTAAAGTTGACATAGTTGCTATTCTTTGATTCCTTTTTTTTCTGCTTCACAGCACATAATTGATAACTTCTTATATGGCATTCATTGGAAATAAGGTATATATATATAATTTGTCTATATTTATGCCTATGGAATTATATAGAAGTCAAATATATGTATTATTTGTGTGTGTATGTGTGTCTGAGTGTATGTGTGTACATCTCCAAAAGACACGTGCAAAACCTTTATGCACAAAGTCAAAAACTTCACTGAATGTTTTAAAAGAACAGTTGATAGAGATACAAACTATGTTTCTGAATTAGAGGACTCCAAATTATAAAAGTTTGCTTCTTATAACCTGTAATAGGTTGAATAATGGCCTCCTCAAAATGCCCACATCCTAATCCCGAACACCCGAGGTTATCTGACATGGCAAAAGAGACTTCAAAGATGGGATTAAGTAAAGGATTTTGAGTTGGGAAGATTATCCTGGGTTACCTGGGTGGACCCAATGTCATCACACGGTTCCTCATAAGAGGGAGATAAATGTGTTAGTCAGAAGAGGAGATGCAACTTAGAAGCAGAGGAGAACAAGAGGGGAGCAGAGTAAGGGACCATGAGTCAATGAATGCAGATACTCCCTAGCAGTTGGAAAAGGCAAGGAAATAGATCTTCCCCTAAAGCCTCCAGAAGGAATGCAGCCCTGTCACTGTCTTGATTTTAGGAATATTGACCTTGAGAACTGTAAACTAAAGTGTGATATTTTAGGACGCTAACTTTGTGGTGATTCATTACAGAAGCAATAGGAAATGCATGACACTCACAGGGAGGTATTGTTTCCACTTTCAGATAAGAAAATTGAGGTTTAGAGAAGTTGAGTGACTTGTTTATGGAGGTATGTCTATGTCTAGTCAATAGCAGTGCTGGGAATCAAACCTAGGAGCTCAAGAGGTGTGTGTGAATGTGAGTGTGTGTGTACAACTTTAAGCATATCACAACTGTGGATTTACAGTGATTTTTCTTTTCCCTGTGGGTGGGAAAAGATTGTGGTTTGCAGGAGAGATTCAGGGGAAAAAAAAATATCCCATCCTTGTAAAGGCAAATGATCCCCTGAGTTTTGAAACAGGAGCAGCTCTCCCCGCTCCCCCTCCGAGCCACCTAAGGGCATAGGAAGGTTTATGCTAAGGTCTATTTAGTTGTTGGTTTCTTTTTTTAATTTTATTTTTGTACTATGACACATAATTATATAGCTTCTTTAGAACATTCTGTCATCTGGGAGATTTTCCTATAGAAATTCTAAAGAGTGTAGGCTCACAGGAAACCAGCCAAGATCTACATGAAACTCTATTTATACATGTGTCAAAATGAAAAATATAAAATGAGTGCAGAGATACAAACTGGGCATTTTAGCTGAAGGCAATGGATGTGTTACCCTTAACACACCCATCACATTATAGAGAATAGCAAACCTAGATGGGATTTTAGAGAGTGCACCATAAAACCTTCTATGTGCTTAGCTCAGAGCATGTTTTATTTAATCCTCATAGCAACATTGTGAGATGGGTACTTTCATTCCAACATTGCCGCAGAGAATCCTGAGGCCTAGGACATCTAAGTGCACTAATCAAGGTCACATGAGCATTTTGGAAAAGCCAGAACCTTGACTTGGATTTTCTTACTCCAAATCCTGTGCTCCTTCCAGTTCATTACAAATGACCTCCTCCTATCTGTTTGTTGTTCAAAGGAGAAAATTGAGACCGACAGACAAATGGTATTGTGTACAAACTCTCAAAGCAAAGTATTTCTTTTTCTCATGTATTTTATCCTTTATTTATTAATTTATTCTTCAATGGTTTATGGAATCAACAGAATTACCAAAATGCATATCCTAGAAACTTTTTTAAAATAAGAAAGGGAATCAAATCCTTAAAAATATTAAGAATAGGCTGCCGGGCGTGGTGGTTCACGCCTGTAATTCCAGCACTTTGGGAGGTGGAGGCAGGCAGATCATGAGGTCAGGAGATCGAGACCATCCTGGCTAACACAGTGAAACCCCATCTCTACTAAAAATACAAAAAATTAGCCAGGCGTGGTGGTGGGCATTTGTAGTCCCAGCTACTTGGGAGGCTGAGGCAGGAGAATGATGTGAACCTGGGAGGCAGAGCTTGCAGTGAGGCGGACATTGCGCTGCTGCACTCCAGCCTGGGCAACAGAGCGAGACTCTGCCTCAAAAAAAAAAAAAAAGAAAAGAAAAGAAAAGAAAAGAAAAAGAAAAAGAAAAAGAACAAAAAATAAGACTAGGCCAAGCGCGATGGCTCATGCTTATAATACCAGAACTTTGGGAGGCCAAGACTGGCGGATCACCTGAGGTCAGGAGTTTGAGACCAGCCTGTCAACATGGCGAAACCCCATCTCTACTAAAAATAGAATAAATTAGCTGGATATGGTGGTGGGCGCCTGTAATCCCAGCTGCCTGAAAGGCTGAGGCAGGAGAATTGTTTGTACCTGGGAGGAGGTTGCAGCGAACTGAGATTGCGCCATTGCCCTCCAGCTTGGGTGACAGAGCGAGACTCCGTCTCAAGAGAAAAAAAAAAAAAGAGAGAGAGAGAGAAAAGTAGTTAAGGGTAAGAATAGCTCAAGGAACTGCACAACAGGTAGACTTGGACCAATGTTAGGAATAAATCTAAGTATCCTATTACTAAGGCAAGAAAGAAACAGGTTCCTTCCCAGTTTTCCTAATGCAGAAACCTGTGAAAACTTCATCCTGGGATCATTAGGGCTAGAACCAGCACCTAAGGAACTCAACTGCATTAACCCTTCTAACTGATATCATGGGAATCTTTTTCACCAATACCCTCAGGATTGTCCCAACATTAGCCAAAACGAAGATCAGAGGAGGTGTTCTCTGAGTGGTCTTTGGTTATAGGTTTTATTCAAGGGAAAATCTACAGTTTCTCGAAAAAGAAAAGAAGGAAGTGAATAGAAAATAGAATTCCATGGAAAACTCTGGATTAATTATATAGTAGATTTTGTATAGTCTAAGACCGCTAACAATGGTAAGAAACACTACCAGCTTGCATAACACTAAGAAAGAAACAAGGAAAAAAAAGACTGCCAAATAAACTCTGTCAAATCATTGAAACTAAGATACCTTCCCACTTCAGAAATGTTAAAATGTGGAAAATATGGGCACTCTAGAATCAATGAAATATGTTTCTCCACTGCATGATTTGGGAGAGACTTGACTATCCCCAGGTACTCTGGGAATCTGTAAGAGGCAGTTAAGGAGTGCAGATTTTTCCACATGGGAAACTCTGAACATTTAGTTTGTTGTTGTTGTTGTTGTTGTTGAATATTTGAATGTCTCATGGAACTAATGTTCCATATAATCCACACTGGAAAATAGATATCCAGACAAATGGATGGATATTACATGTTTCCATCAATTGTCGGTGAATATTTTTTACACCTGAGCTTTTACAAATGTTTAAAAAAAAGAGAAAGCAAAGTTTTAATGTTTGACAAGGACCTGGCATGCAAGTATTCTATGCTAATGATTAGAAGTAAAATTCATGTTCTCCAACCAGAAGTGAAAGGGGTGAGGGCTCAGGCTTTAACCTAAAAGGTGGAAACCACAATAAAACAAGTGCCTGAATGAATCCCCTCACCTCCCACCAACTCTTCCACTTGGTACTGATAATCAAAATGAAGGCCATTGTCTCTGTTCTATCATTCAGTGTTTTCTACTGTTAGACTAGACTTCAGCTTTGACAGCGAAAATAAGTGGCGTCCAGTTACTATGGATATTAAACATGTTTATCTCCTTTCCCTCTTAAAATTACATAAAGAGAATATTAGACAGAGAGGCTACTAAGGACTATTTGAGACTGGATGTGTTATTTGAGCTAATGTGTTTTTAGGGCACTTTCATTTACATTGGAAGCAAGAAGGTTGGGATATCTTAAGCTCCTATCCCAATTTTACCTCCTAACTGGCTGTGAGTGCCCCCACCTTGAGGGCCTGAGTTTCCTCCTCTAAATGATCTGAAAAATGCTTGAAACTTCAAAAATGCTGAAGAAATGGCTCACTATCTCTTACACAGGAATATATGAGAAATAACTCTCTTAGCAAATAATGTCAGAAAAAGGTGTATAACTCCTGAAAACAAAACAAAACAAAACAAAAAACTACAACTTTCCTTTTCTCATACAAGGACAACTGTATAATCCACTAGGGGTATTTTTTCTCTCTCTCTGTTTACTTTGGTTGCCAAGAAGCACACAGTTAAATTTATCTCACGTTGAGTGACTCTTTCATTTTGAGCTTCTGAAACCATTTTCTCTTCCCTCTTTAAAATGACTCTCATCATTCCTATCTTTATATGAATAGCTTTTAAAAAATATATTGGCTTTATGTGAGTAAAATAAGTTCTCTTGGAAGTGTGTTTGGTAGACACTGTAAACACACACACACACAACAGACAAACTTTGTTGCTAGATAAACTTCCCAAGGTCTTCACAGGAGGTGATGCCCTCTCACCTATAAAACTGGTTCTAAGGATTTATTCTACAGGCTTTAGCTTAATATCCAATGACCTTCTCAACCTATCTTGAATTCACCTGCTTCTGTCTACATTTTGGTACTTGTGCTCTGTCACTATCAGTCAGGACCCAGTGAGGCTTAGGCACCTCTTTGCCCCTGCTGGAGAAGAACTCGTACTCAATGATTATTTGCATCTAATAAAAGACCAGGCACAGAGTAGGACACAACAAATCTTAGGTGGATGAATTATTTAATTCAATCATTATGGTTCCAAGTAAGTCTTTGGGCCAAGCAGTGGGAATGGCAATGAGACACACAGGTGCCTAGGACCTAGACCCTGCTCATGAGGAGTTCACAGTATGATAGGAACAGACAGGAATGCAGGTAAATCAACCAAGCTATGGGGTGATCACAGGGAGAGCCATGGGGGCTGTGGGATCCCAGAGAAAGGACGTTTTACTCCGTTTTGGAGAACTTAAACTGATGAGAGGCTGACAATCAGGGCAGCCAGCCAGAGGTCCAGTCTGCAAGAGATGTCAGGATTTCACTGGGATAAATTAGATTTTGAGACAAAATGTAAATATTCCTCTCCCTTGTAAGTAGAAATACAAATAAATAAAAAGACAAGGAAAAAATGTCCTTTCTATATAGGCCCTAACCCCATGCAACATTCAGTCAATATTTAAATATTATCCATTTGAAAGTATGAATATTGCCCAGGCATGGTAGCTCACGCCTGTAATCCCAGCACTCACTTTGGGAGGCCAAGGTGGGCAGATCATGAGGTCAGGAGATCGAGACCATTCTAGCTAACACGGTGAAACCCCATCTCTACTAAAAATACAAACAATTAGCTGGGTGTGGTGGCACACACCTGTAGTCCTAACTACTAGGGAGGCTGAGGCAGGAAAATCACTTGAACCTAGGAGGCAGAGGTTGCAGTGAGCTGAGATTGCACCACTACACTCCAGCCTAGGTGACAGAGCGAGACTCCGTCTCAAAAAAGAAAAAGAAAAGAAAGAAAGGATGGGTGTTATCATCATCCTCTTCCAAGGTAACTGCATATCTCACACCTGACGCCTCTAAGGGCTCAGAGAAGGCTTGCTGAAAAAGTGATGCCTGAATTGAAACTTGTAGGTGAAAGCTAAAGGGCCAGGGACAAATGGGAGTCAGTGGAGGTGCAAAGGAGATGGAGACAGGACACAGAGAGAACAGTGTTGTCAAAACTCCAGAAACTGAAACCAGTAGGCTTAACCTAGGAAGAGGAACCTGGCTGGAAATGCAACTGGAAAAGTCAGACTGGAAACTTCTTTAGCCATGTTAATGGAGGAACTTCACTTAACAATTATTAATTTAACCTACTATGTGCCAGGCACTGTTTTAGGTACTGGAGACAAAATAGTAAACAAGACATCAAATCCAGTAATTACATAATTAAATGATATGGTTGTATACTTATTAGACTAATTATAACTACGGTTTACTGAGTGCTTAACTATGACAGCTCCTGTGCATGTATACTTTCATTTAATCTTCACAATGGTGCTACAATCACTTCTAATTCTACATTAAAGAGCAGAGGCTCAGAGAAATTGAGTGACTTGCCAAAGACCACATGACTAGATGTGGCCAGAGGCCAGCAATGACATCAGATCTGTCTTGACTGAGCCTGGAACCACAATACCTAAGTTTCAATCTCCACAACCTCACTTACCAGATATGTGACCTTGGACAGTTACTGAGCCACTCTGTGCTTTTTTTTAAAACAAAACAAAAAACCATAGAATGGGAATCATAATAGTATATCCCTTGTAGAGTTGTTATGAGAATTGAATGAGCTAATGTACCCAAAGCACTTAGAACAGTCATGGTACCTAGAAAGTCCTTAGTAAATGTTAGCTGCTATTATTAACCTGGTTGCAAACAGATTTATTAAACCTTCTCCTACCCAGAACACTCTTAGGAAGGTCATAGAGCTTTGAGCAAGTTGGGAAGGTCCTCTTGATAATGAGTTTATTTTGTTTTCCTTGCTTAATTCAATAGCATCCCACTTCTCTCTAGACCATCTCTCTCACAAGTACCTGCTAATAGCTTTCATTGTTTACAGTGCTTCTAACAAGTGTGGTAACTTCTCATTTGCATTCCTAATAGACAGTTTCCAAATCCTGTTGAAACTGCAGTTGCTTTTAGGATGCCTGGGTTTTGTTTCTTTTGTCCTGTTTATTACCATTTGGATGGGTTTTAACAGCTCACCACATACTCTCACCCATTGAGTCTTCTTAAGACTTTCACAGTTCTTTTTTTTTTTTTTTTTTAAATTATACTTTAAGTTCTAGGGTACATGTGTACAATGTGTAGGTTTGTTACATATATATACATGTGCCATGTTGGTGTGCTGTACCCATTAACTCATCATTTACATCAGGTATATCTCCTAGGATGCTATCCCTTCCCCCTACTCCCTCCCCACAATAGGACCCAGTGTGTGATGTTCCCCTTCCTGTGTCCAAGTGATCTCATTGTTCAATTTCCACCTATGAGTGAGAACATGCGGTATTTGGTTTTCTGTTCTTGTGATAGTTTGCTGAGAATGATGGTTTCCAGCTGCATCCATGTCCCTATAAAGGACATGAATTCATCCTTTTTTATGGCTGCATAGTATTTCATGGTGTATATGTGCCACATTTTCTTAATCCAGTCTGTCACTGATGGACATTTGGGTTGATTCCAAGTCTTTACTACTGTGAATAGTGTTGCAATAAACATATGTGTGCATGTGTCTTTATAGCAACATGACTTATAATCCTTTGGGTATATACCCAGTAATGGGATGACTGGGTCAAATGGTATTTCTAGGTCTAGATCCTTGAGGAATTGTCACACTGTTTTCCACAATGGTTGAACTAGTTTACAGTCCCACCAATAGTGTAAAAGTGTTCCTATTTCTCCATATCCTCTCCAGCACCTGTTGTTTCCTGATTTTTTTAATGATTGCCATTCTAACTGGTATGAGATGGTATCTCATTGTAGTTTTGATTTGCATTTCTCTGATGACGAGTGATGATGAACATTTTTTCATGTGCCTGTTGGCTGTATGAATGTCTTCTTTTGAGAAGTGTCTATTCATATCCTTTGCCCACTTTTTGATGGGGTTGTTTGTTTTTTTCTTGTAAATTTGTTTGAGTTCTTTGTAGGTTCTGGATATTAGTGCTTTGTCAGGTGAGTAGATTGCAAAAATTTTCTCCCATTCTGTAGGTTGCCTTTTCACTCTGATGGTAGTTTCTTTTGCTGTGCAGAAGCTCTTTAGTTTAATTAGATCCCATTTGTCAATTTTGGCTTTTGTTGCCACTGCTTTTGGTGTTTTAGACATGAAGTCCTTGCCCATGCCTATGTTCTGAATGGTATTGCCTAGGTTTTCTTCTAGGGTTTTTATGGTGTTCGGTCTAACATTTAAGTCTCTAATCCATCTTGAATTAAATTTCATATAAGGAGTAAGGAAAGGATCCAGTTTCAGCTTTCTACTTATGGCTAGCCAATTTTCCCAGCACCATTTATTACATAGGGAATCCTTTCCCCATTTCTTGTTTTTCTCAGGTTTGTCAAAGATCAGATGGCTGTAGATGTGTGGTATTATTTCTGAGGGCTCTGTTCTGTTCCATTGGTCTATATCTCTGTTTTGGTACCGGTACCATGCTGTTTTGGTTACTGTAGCCTTGTAGTATAGTTTGAAGTCAGGTAGCGTGATGCCTCCAGCTTTGTTCTTTTGGCTTAGGATTGTCTTGGCAATGCGGGGTCTTTTTTGGTTCCATATGAACTTTAAAGCAGTTTTTTCCAATTCTGTGAAGAAAGTCATTGGTAGCTTAATGGGGATGGCATTGAATCTATAAATTACCTTGGGCAATATGGCCATTTTCACGATATTGATTCTTCCTATCCATGAGCATGGTATGTTCTTCCATTTGTTTGTGTCCTCTTTTATTTCACTGAGCAGTGGTTTGTAGTTCTCCTTGAAGAGGTCCTTTACATCCCTTGTAAGTTGGATTCCTAGGTATTTTATTCTCTTTGAAGCTATTGTGAATGAGAGTTCATTCATGATTTGGCTCTCTGTTTGTCTGTTACTGGTGTATAAGAATGCTTGTGATTTTTGCACATTGATTTTGTATCCTGAAACTTTGCTGAAGTTGCTTATCAGTTTAAGGAGATTTTGGGCTGAGATGATGGAGTTTTCTAAATATACAATCATGTCATCTGCAAACAGGGACAATTTGACTTCTTCTTTTCCTAACTGAATACCCTTGATTTCTTTCTCCTGCCTGATTGCCCTAGCCAGAACTTCTAACACTATGTTGAATAGGGGTGGTGAGAGAGGGCATCTTGTGCCAGTTTTCAAAGGGAAAGCTTCCAGTTTTTGCCCATTAATTAGTCCTGTCTAGTGCATCAGGTCACTAGCAAATGCTATTAGAATCATTTAAGTTAATTTATTTAACAAACACATACATTGCTAACTCTGTGCAGGACATTGTTCCAAAGCATTTCACAAATATTAATGTAAATGGTAATATATTTAGTCCTTATAACATCTCTATAGACAGATATTACTATTATCCCTGTTTTACAGATGAGAAAACTGAGGCACAGAGACATTAATTAACTTGCTCAAGGTCACACAGCAAGGAGATATTGAGCCACATCACTAGTCATATGACCTTGGGCATGTTTCTTAACCTTCAGAGGGTAACAAATATGAAATACTTTCACTCTTCAGAATTATCATTATATTAAAGTAGGTATAAACATTTTACAGATGAGACAATGGAAGGTCAGGCATCCTGAAAGGCTTGCCTTATGCCTAAGAGAGTGGCAGAGCTAGGATTAGAATTCGTGTCTTTTGAATCCACAGTTCCCTGTAGTGTGCTGTGGATGGAAGGTGGTAATAGTTTCTGATGTCAAAATCCATTATTGCTGCTCCTGCTGCTGTTACTGTTGTTATTTGCCACAGAACAGCCCCCACCCCATCCCAAACACAGAGAGAGAAAAATAACAATGACAAGAACATGGCTGACTCTGTATGCAGCCTGAAGATCTAAAGCCATGCATAATTTACTCAACACTGCCCTGCAGTCACTTAAGCTGAGGAGAGATCGCTATAAATTCAGGTCTGCATACCCTAATTTGTTTCTTATTTATTTTACTGATACATATCTAGGGCCTCCAGTGAGCTGCTTCTATACCTGCACAAAGGCACCAGCAGCCCTAAGTGCAACTAGGGCAGGAAAGGAGACCTTGAAACAAGCCCTCGAAGAAAAACTGGACTCTACGCACTAGAATCATACAAGTTAAATTAATTTTTCTGGTAAACTGAAATTAAACCCATGCCCATGCTCACCCCCTATTTGTGAAACATAGGACTGAAAACGTTGTTAAATGTCCCGTTCTGCTTTTCTCTCTTAGTAAAGAGAGCATTAAATGTACTTCTTTCACGAGTACAAGATTATTTTTCTGAGTCACAGAATGTCAAAAGATAAGCAAATATTCTAGTATTAAGACATAATCAGAAAGCGAATGGAGAGGAGAAGAAAAAAGTCTATTTTCTTGAGTGATTACTGAGGACCAAATGCTATGCAAGGTGCTGTCAAAAGCAGAGGTAATGGCCATTGCAGTCTTCAAATTGAAAGCAAGGTAAGCTGGAAGAAATGTCAGCCATCCTTCCCCAAAGATCTCTTTTCCAGATGGTCACACTGTGGCCCAGACAGAGAACATGACTTGTCGGAGGTCACTCAGCAAGTTAGTCCCAGCATTTTCCCCTTTTAGCCTCAAACTTATTTCAAAACTCAGCTTGAGTCCTTCGAGAGCCAGCGCTGCCCTACAAGCTTTGCTTGCATTGTTTCCTTTAGCCTTCCCCTCCTCCAATTAATTGTCCTTACAGATATGGACATGAGGACACAGAAAGGCTGAACACTGCACTCACACTGTTACATTCCTGCTGAAACTGAGCTTGAAGCCTGGGCTTAGCCTGTGCTTTTATGCACCAAACCTGAAACCTTTGTGACCACCTTCAAGACGTCTGCTTTTGTCTCCAAACTGCACTGACTAGGGCCATACAGGTAGATTCAGAAGGGCAGGAGGCTTCAGTAGGAAAAAGCTCCTGGCTCTAGGATGAGGCCTGGGCATGGGTTATATTTATTAACCCAATATTTATTTTTCTCATTTTTTTCTTTTTTAACCCACCCAACAGAAGGTTATAATTTTGGCTTTTGGTTCTTGGGCTAAAACAGGAGAGGCAGAAAGGTCATTCTATCGAAGGTCAAAGTTCAGCCTTGCTGAGTTGTAGTGTCTGATCATTTTCTCATGCATCCCTCACTTCTGTAAATGGGGCACCTGGGCCTTGGGGACACAGACTCACCCGCAGAACATGAAGATGGTGCTTGAAGTGGCATCGTAGGGCAGAGGCAGCGTCTGCTGCAGGCACAGCTGCTCACAGCCGCCATTAAAACCATCAGAGCAGTCAATGCCTTTGGAGTGGTCGTAGCAGCCGGAGCCATCCTTCATGGGTTTCAGCTCCTCGGGGCACTGCTCAGAGAGAGGGCAACAGCGTGGTTATGGCTTGGGAGGTTGTAGGCCCCATCATGCCCTCTCCTCCCTCCTGGAAGAGACATGTGTCAGGGATTGATAGAAAGGTATTCAGTCTCCTTTGATCAGTTAATAGCTTTGTGACAAGTTCCACAAGTCCCTTTACTTCTCTGAACCTCAGCGTGCCCACCTGTAAAATGGGACTTTTGTGACTATCTTCTTATGGCATTGTGAGAATGAAGAGTGATAATGTCAGCAAAGTGTTGAGAACACTGGCTCACACGGCAACAGCATAGCAAATGTCAGCTGCTTGTTAATATTGACATTGCTGGGATCATACGCATTATTGTTTCTACTGTTACTGCCCTACAGGGTCTACTGTTAGAAAAGTCACATGGGGAGGCTGCCAGATATATATTTAAAAGCCTCTACCAGTATGAGTTTAATTTCCAGCTTTTCCTCTTCTCACTATGTGACCCAGAGAAGTTACTTGCCGTCTCTGAGCTTCAATGTTCTCATCTAATAAACGGGCAAAATATCTACAACTACAGATTAGTTGTGAAGCTTTTTTTTTTTTTTTTTTTTTTTTTTTTTTTTTTTTTTTTTTTTTTTTGAGGCGGAGTCTCACTCTGTCACCCAGGCTGGAGTGCAGTGGCTGGGTCTGGGCTCACTGCAAGCTCCGCCTCCCGGGTGAAGCTTAAGGTGGATCATGGGGGTGCATCCCTTACTTCAGAATTTGGCACATAATTTGGCACTTATAAAATGTGAATTGCCTTCCTTCCTGTCTTGAATTTGTCTCTTCTTCTCCACCCTTGTCCCTGGAGCCGTAAGTGAGATTCCTGCATACTCACAACATCATGGAAAGGGCTCCTAGCCAGTCTGCCGGACTCCAGTCAGGCCTTCTCAAAACCATCCTCCAAATGGCCAACAGAGTGCTAATTCTAAATAGCATCACTCCCCAGCTTAAATAAGTAAATGAATCTTAAAACATGTGAATCTGCCGTAAACTGATATTCAAGGCCCTCCCTTTATAGAAAACCAAGTGCTCTGCTTGGCCATATGCACAGCCCTCCCCATAATCCTCTGGTCCCTAAGCAAACTCCAGGGAGTTCTACCTTCAATGGCCTCAGCTAGAATGCTCTTGTCAGTGGGTCTGGCACCTGCTATGCGCTCCTTTAGTGGAAAATCATATACTGTGGAGACAGATGGCTATTGATTTAATTTAGTTTTCTATCATTTGATGAGGCTGAGCTCATCTTCTCCATCCCAGCTGATGGAGAAGTAGTTCCAACACTCTTGCCTTCAGAAGAGAAAATGAGGTACTGGGTTTTTATTTCAGTCCTCCTGCTGGCATTTCTTGTCCACAAAGATTAACACCCAGAGCCCAGCCTTCCTCATCTATCACCGGACATCACTGATTAAAATGCCTTCCCTCCGTGAGCCCCCACCGTCCAACTCCCTGCTCCGCTTCCCATGCCGTCACCTAAACAACATCAATAATAAAACATACACATAAAAATTAATTTACAAAAACCACAATAAGAAAAAAAAAAAAGGTCAGCCCTCTTGGAAATTAAATTTTGCCTGAGAAGATTCTATAATTACAAATGCATGCAAGAGTTCTTCAAGACATTTGAGACTGGCGCCAGGAAGAGTGACAGAGAAAGTAGGTTATAAATGGCCTTTGTCAAGCTGCAGAAAGGTTATAAAACTGCTGCATTTTGTGCTTAAAAAATCAATTTCCCATGTGAGTGAAGTGCTGTACATATTAATACAAGCTCAGAGGAAGCCCCAGCTTGTCTCTGAACATTCACCGTCAGACAAGAGGGCACCTGGTCACAAGGTCATTTGGAGCCATTTGTGGGTACTGGGACCTGGCTTCAGTCTGTTTGCAGACTCGTGGAGCATGCTGAAAAGAATGACTGATCTTCCTACCAGGTAACAGAAGACACCTGGGCAGGGTATGGTCTCAGTTCTTCCCATCCCCCAATGATTCTCTACCACATTTGTTTTTTAAACGTGTTCACTAAACTACAGGTTTTATCTAAGTGCTTTACCTGTTTTAACTTATTTAATCCCTATAGCAAATACATGAGGTAGAGTGGTAGGGTGATAATGGTTCCCAAGGCATGTCTCTGTCCTAAGCCCTGCAACTTGAAATCTATGAATGCGACTTTCTATGGTAAAGGTTATGCTGATGTGATTGTGTCAAAACTCTTGAGGACACCCTCCAGGGTTTTCCAGGTTGGCCTAAATGCCATCACAAATGTTCTTATGACAGAGAGGCAGAAAGAAATTACACACACAGAGGAGAAGGTGACATGGGAGTGGAACAGAGATTGGTGCATTGTGGCCACAAACCAATCAATGCTGCTGCTACCACAACCTGAAAGAGGCCAGGCACGGATTCTCCTCTAGAGCCTCCAGAAGCAGCACCACCAGAAATCAAATGCCAGCACCTTGATTTTGAATTTCTGGCCTCCAGCACTGGCAGAGAACAAACTTCTTAATAATTATCTTAAGCCACCGAGTTTGCGGCAATTTCTTGCAGCAGACAAGGTAGGTACCGTCATGATTCCCATTTTGCAGAGGAGGAAGCTGAGGAGAGGGTTACACAGTTTGGTGGTGACAGAGGCAGAGCTTCTCAGGCTTCCCAACTTTGTTGCTATTAACTGCCTAATGGGCAAGCCACTTCACCACCCTGTCATTTACTGACTGACTGACATCTAGTTGTAGGAAGTCCTGTCATTTACTGACTGACATCTAGTTGTAGGAAGTCCTGTCATTTACTGACTGACTGACGTGTAGCTGTAGGAAGTCCTGTTATTTACTGGCTGACTGACGTCTAGTTGTAGGAAGATAGAACAAGGCAGGGCTTAGAGCTGATCTAACCTCCTTACTTTAGAACTGAGGCCCAGAAAGTTAGAGGACATCACCCCATATTCCTCAGCACATGAATGGAGAACGTGAAGCCAGGCTTCCCTTGCCCCAGCTTGGTGTTCTCTGTCCACTACACTCACTTCCCTTCAGGTTAAAGCATTTTGCAAACTTGCAGATCCTATAGTCTCTCTCCCCAAGATGATTTGCTGATGGGAAACTGAGGGTCAGGAAGGTAAGGGGACTTGACCAACATCACACAGCAAATTAAAGGTAAGATTTGATCCATGCCTGTGGGAAAGGCTTTCTAAGTACATAAAGTGGGTTTACCAGTTACCATCATTCCTTCCTCTGTCATGGACTTCATGCCCTGTACCTTTGAGGATGAGTAGGGGCAGATGAGATCTAGCCATCGTTTGAGATTATCTGTATATTATTAGTGTTTAATTAGCTTTTTGCTTATTATCTGTCTCCTCCACCAAAAGGTAAATGTTATAATAGTATGGACCATGTGGCTTTACCTAAGCCATCTGGCATATAGTTGGTACCTGTTATTTGCTGAATGAATAGGTGGAGTGCCAGAAATGACATTTAGTGTGTCTGTATATTAACTTTGGATCTGAATCCACACTACTCTTATAAGTTATATAACCTTCAGGCAGTGACCTAAAGTCTCCTATCTTCACGTGATTACTGTGATGGGTAAATAGTATGGTCACCAGCTTCAAAGATGGTCCCCAGTGATTCCTGCCTTCTGGTATTAAGACTTGTGTAATCCCCTCCTACACTGCACCAGAATTGGTCTATGTGACCAATCGTATGTGGCAGAAGAGAAGGTATGTGGCTTCTAAAGGTAGATCATAAGAGAGATCTTTCTCTCCCTCTGTCTGTCTCTCGCTCTCTCTCATCACTTGCTGTAGTGAAAGCAAGCTGCCACGTTTTCAGCAGCCCTATGGAGAGTCTCGTGTGGCAAGGAAGTAAAGCCTCTGGCCAACAGCCAGTAAGGCTGGGGCCTGCCAGCAAAACATGAGTGAGCCTGCAAATAAACTATCCCGCCCCAATCCAAGCTTGTTCAGATATTGGCAACCCCAGCTGACATTTTGACTGAGACTTTGTAGGGGTGGGCCAGAACCACACATCTAAGCTGTTCTTGAATTTCTGACCCTTAACAATTCTGTGGGATAATAAATACTTTTTGTTTTAAGTGACTTGATTTTTGAGATAATTTGTTACACAGCAATAGCTAACTAATACAGTGAGATAAATGTATGCAGATAAATGTATGCAGTAATCAGCAAGTAGTTCTGCTGTTATAGGTATTTGTAAAGAGCTTAGAATCTGGTTTGAGAGATAAATATACATATCTGTCAGAGAATTAGTTAGTTATAGAACACTTATAAAGAAGTATGGTAAAATGTGTTTGGGAAAATAAAAACTCCGCAAATGTGAGTGACTATGGAATACTGAAACCGGGAGATTTTAGTCTTTTCTCCTCTTGTAGGAAGGGAACCCTGTAGGAAGGAAGCTCCTACAAGAAGAGAAAAGAGACATCTAATGTACTGGAAGAGGAAGACTAGAATTCATTACTATCACTGCCGCTTGCTTGCCTTGTGACCTTGGACAAGTCCTTGAAACTATTTTGGCCTGTTTTCTTTCTATAAGTGGAGGAGCCAGTTTGGAGACAAGAATATGAGGACTAAAGTCAGGCCTGAATTCCAATGAAAGATTTGTGACACTGAGCATATAAGCAGGATGCCTCACCTCAGAGACAGCCTCAGGTTCCTCATCTGTAAAATGCAAATAATGTCTCTCTTGGAGGCACTTCTGAAGATTGTATGAGAAAACACTTCTGAAATATCTGGCTTTAGAGCTGGTACATAATAGATGCCTAATAAATGAAGACTAAATGTATGGGGATATATAAACAAGTTATAAATTAACCGAAACCCCAAAAGAAATCCTAGCTTAGTTGGGAAGAATCACGATGTCTGACTAGATACAGGTAGGATGTACCTCCTCCATGGAGAGGAACCAGAATAATAAGTAGATACACACATTTCAAACAGATCGTCTAGAAGAGAATGCTAAGATTCATCAGAGAAGAAATGAGAAGCACCAGGAGTAAGTAAATAGAGACTTTGAGGCAGTTTGCCTAGTCAGAAACCAACTGAGAGCTGGAATGGGCTCCTGGATGTGGGGTAACAGTAAGAGAGAAACCCCCAGGGCTCCAAAATGGGGTTTTACACCTTGGCTGTGGGGAAACCCTCAACCTACTGGGGCCTTTGGCCTGACATATGAAGTGCCTAACGGTTGCATAAAACAATTGCTACACAATGAGCACCCACATAAAATCCCACAGGCATCTGAACCTGGAGTAGACACAGCTGGGCACTATTTTGAGAGCCTGAGAAGATACTGAGAATCTGCAGATATGGCTGCTGCTGCACTGTTCTAAAGAGGGAGAGGGAAGACTGGGTGCTCCCACACATCCCCAGGAAGCTCCTTACTGCCCTGCTGCAGGCTGCTATTGAGACTGAGACATGGATGGACTGTACTTCTCACAGCTTTTCGCCCACATTGCTTGCCTGGGATGAACTCTGCCTTCTCTGGTATCAGGCCCAAAGCACCATTTTTGACAGTTTAATGCTGAGCTGCACCCTACCATTGGCGTGAGTTTGGGTTGATGTGGCTGCAGCTGCTACCCAGTCAAGGAGGGACAGGGAGACCAGGCTATCCGATGCACATCTAGGACAATAGCCACAGCCCTGCAAGGGGCTGCTGTGAGACCAAGACTCAAGTGGGCCACACTCACCACAGTTTCTTGCCAATACGGCTCACCTGAGAAGGACCACATCCTTTCTGGTCACAGCCCACAGCTGGCACCATGCTGAGCATTTAACGCTGGACTGTGCCCCAGCCTTGGGGCCGAGTTTGAGGTAACATGGCTGCAGCCACCACCCTGCTAGGAGAGTGACAGGGTAGACTACATTCTCCTAAGCACACTCAGGACAATACCCACCATCCTGCTGTGGGTGACTGCGAGACTAGGGACCAGCCCGCCCAACTTATCACATCTCCCAGCGAGACCAACATGGGTTTCTTGAGTCCCAGTGGGTGGCTCTAACCACCATTACTGCCATCAGCCACACTACACCAGCTTCCCAGGGGCCCCAAAGTCTATCCATACATTGGGCCCACTGCTCCCACTACTAGCTTCTAAGCAAGCCAACTAATGGCCCAAGAATTAGCCCTCAAAAACCTACTAACACTGAAGCTAGAGTAAGCTGCTTTGGGGCTTAAAAACAGGCACACTCACCCCACTGTTGCCACCATCAGGTGTGAAGACTGGCTCACTCTGTGTTCAAGGTCCCAGCTTAACTTCACCACAACCTCAACTAACAACTGTACGAAATTGAAAACACAGTATCTCAAAATGTGTATTATTTAGCAAAATCAGTGCTAAGAGAAAAGTTTATAGCATTAAATGCCTACATCAAAAAATTATCACAAATTAACAACCTAACATGACACCTGAAAAAACTAGAAATACGGCCGGGAGCGGTGGCTCACGCCTGTAATCCCAGCACTTTGGAAGGCCAAGGTGGGTGGATCACCTGAGGTCGGGAGTTCAAGACCAGCCTGAGCAACATGGAGAAACCCCATCTCTACTAAAAATACAAAATTAGCCGGGTGTGGTGGTGCATGCCTGTAATCCCAGCTACTTGGGAGGCTGGGGCAGGAGAATCTCTTGAACCTGGGAGGCAGAGGTTGCAGTGAGCCAAGATTGTAGCATTGCACTCCAGCCTGGGCAACAAGAGCGAAACTCTGTCTCAAAAAAAAAAAAAAAAAGAAAAAGAAAAAAGAAAAAAGAAAAGAAAAGAAAAAAAGAACTAGAAACACAAGAACAAACCACACCCAAAGTAAGCAGGACAAAAGACATAACAAAGATCAGAGCAGAAATAAATGAAATAGACCCAAAAAGCAATGAAATGAAAAAATAACGTTTTGAAATGATAAAAATTGATAAGCCACTAGCAAGAAAAGAAAGAAGTCTCAAATAAATACAACTAGAAATGTAAAAAGAGACACTACAACTGACGCCATGGAAATACAAAAGATCATCAGAGACTATTATGAAGGCTATTATGTTCACAAACTAGAGAACTTAGAAAAAATGAATATATTCCTGACAACACAAAACCTATGGAGATTGAACCAGGAAGAAACAGAACTCCTGAACAGACCAATAATGAGTAGTGAGACTGAATCGATAATAAAAAATATCTCTCAACAACAACAGAAAAAGCCAAGGACTGGATGAATTCACAGCCAACTTCTACCAAACATCCAAAGAGAACTAACACCAATCTTCCTGAAACGATTCCAAAAAAATGAGGAAGAGGAAATTATCTCTAACTCATTCTATCAGGCCAGTATCACCCTGATACCAAAACCATACAAGGAAATAACGACAACAAAAAAGAAAACTATACACTAATATCCCTGATGAATATAGATGTCAGTATTTTGCTTAACAAAATACTAGCAAAAGGCCGGACATGGTGGCTCACGCCTGTAATTTCAGCACTTTGGGAGGCCAAGGCGGGCAGATCACGAGGTCAGGAGTTTGAGACCAGCCTGGTCAGCATGGCGAAACCCTGTCTCTACTAAAAATACAAAAAAATTAGTTGGGTATGGTGGCGCACACCTGTAGTCCCAGCTACTCGGTAGGCTGAGGCAGGAGAATTGCTTGAACACGGGAGGCGGAGGTTGCAGTGAGTCAAGGTCATGCCACTGCACTTCAGCCTGGGTGACAGAGCGAGACTCCGTCTCCCCCCCAAAAAAATACTAGCAAATCAAATCCAACAGCACACCATGATCAGGTGAAATTTATCCCTTTGATGTAATGAGGATTCGAATATCCAAATCAATAAACGTGATACATCACATAAACAGAATTCAGGACAAAAGCCATACAATAATCTCCATAGATGCAGAAAAAAAAGCATTCAATAAAATTCAACATCCTTTGATGATAAAAACATATCTTCAACAGAGTAAGTATTTAAGATACACACCTCAACATAGTAAAGGCCATGACCCACAGCCGATATCTTATGCAGAGGGGGAGGAAGCATTTCCTCTAAGAATTAGAACAAGACAAAGACGTCCCCTTTCAACACTCTTATTCAACATAGCACTGGAAGTTCTCATCAGAGAAGTCAGGACAGAGAAAAAATAAAAGTTATCCAAGTTGGAAAAGAAGAAGTCAAATTATCCGTGTTTGCTGTGTCTTATATCTAAAAATCCCTAAAGACTCTATCAAGTTCAAGATAAAAATAACATGCAGAAATCAGTAGCATTTCTATAAACCAAAAAAAAACCTAAGCTGAGAACCAAATTAAGAAAGCAATTCGTTTACAATAGCTACAAAAGTAAAATAAAATACCTAGGAATATATTTAACGAGGAGGTGAAAGATCTCTATAAAAATAATAACAAAACACTGATGAAATAAATTGTAGATGACATAAATACATGGAGAAACATCCCATGCTCATAAATTGGAAAACCAATATTGTTAAAAGGATTATATTGCCCAAAGCAATCTGCAGATTCAATCCAATCCCTATCAAATTACCAACATCATTTTTCAAAGCATTAGAAAAAAAATTCTAAAATTCATATGTAACCAGAACAGAACCCAAATAACCAAAGCAATCTCAAGCAAAATAAACAAAGCTAGAAAATCATATTATCTGACTTCAAATTTTAGTACAAGGCATAGTAACCACAAAACCATGGTATTGGTATAAAAACAGGCACCTAGATCAATGGAATAGAATGGAGAACCCAGAAATAAAGCCACATACCTGCAACCAAATGATCTTTGACAAAGCCAACAAACATATACACTAGTAAAATGATACTCCAGTTGTATTAGTCCATTATAATACTGCTATAAAGAAATACCTGAGACTGGGTAATTTATAAATAAAAGAGGTTTAATTGGCTCATGGTTCCAGAGGCTGTATAGGAAGCATGGCTGGGGAGGTCTCAGGAAACTTAAAATCGTGAAGGAAGGCGAAGAGGAGAGAGGCACATCTTCACATTGCTGGAGCAGGAGGAAGAGAGCAAAATGAGAGGTGCTACACACTTTTAAACAACCAGATCTCATGAGAACTCACTATTGCAAGAACAGCAAGGGGAAAATCTGCCCCCATGATACAATCACCTCCTACCAAACCCCTCCTCCAATACTGGGGATTACAATTCAACATGAAATTTGGGTGGGAACACAAATCCAAATCATATCACTAATGAATAAATGGTACTGAAAAATTGGATAGCCATACACAGAAGAATGAAACTGGACTCATATTTCTCATCATATATTTTTTAAAAACCTCAAAATGGATTAAGACCTGAAACTATAAAAATCCTAGAAGAAAACCTAGAAAACACCATTTTGGACATTGGCCTTGGGAAATAATTTGTGACTAAGTCCTTGGATCTAATTAAACTAAAGAGCATCTACACAGCAAAAGAAATCATCTACAGAGTAAACAAACAACCTACAGAATGGGAGAAAATATTCACAGATTGTACACCCAACAAAGGTCACATGTCCAGAGTCCATAAGGAACTTAAACAATTCAACAAGTAACAACAAATAACACCACTAAAAAGTGGGCAAAAGACATAAACAGACACTTCTTAAAAGAAGACATGCCAGTGGCCCACAAACATGAAAAAACGTTCAACATTACTAATCAGCAAAGAGATCCACATCAAAACCATAGTGAGATACCATTTCACACCTGTCAGAATGGCTACTATTCAAAAGTCAAAAAACAACAGATGCTGGTGAGGCTGTGGAGAAAAGGGAACACTTATAAACTGTTGGTAGGAATGTAAATTAGTACAACCTTTAAGGAAAACAGTATGGAGGTTTTTAAAAAGAATTAAAAATAGAATTACCATTCAATCCAGCAATCCCACTATTGGGTATAAACTCAAAGAGAAAAAATCATTACATTAGGCCGGTCACGGTGGCTCATGCCTGTAATCCCAGCACTTTGGGAGGCCTAGGCAGGTGGATCACTTGAGGCCAGGAGTTCGAGACCAGCCTGGCCAACATGGTGAGACCTTGTCTCTACTAAAAGTACAAAAATTAGCCAGGCATGGTGGCACATGCCTATACTCCCAGCCACTCAGGAGGTTGAGGTGGGAGAATCACTTGAACCCAGGAGGTGGAGGTTGCAGTGAGCCGAGATCACGCTACTGCACTCCAGCCTGGGCGACAGAGACCTTGTTTCAAAAAAAAAAAAAAAAAACCAAAGAAGAAAACCTGCATTTATATGTTTACTGCAACAATAATAACATGAGTGTTATTTCATAATAGCAAAAATATGGAATTAACCTGAGTGTCTATCAAGAGTTGATTGAATAAAGAAAATGTGGTATACACTCCTACCCCTCCCTTCTCCCCACCCACCCACAGACATACCATGGAATACTACTAGGGCATAAGAAAGAATGAAATCATGTCTTTTGCAGGAACATGGATAGAACTGGAGGCCATTATCATAAGTGAAATAACTCAGAAACAGAAAGTCCAATATGACATGTTCTCACTTATAAGTGGGAGCTAAACAATGGGTACACCTGCACGTACAGAGTGCAATGACAGACACTGGAAACTACAAAAGTTGGGAGAATGGAAGGGTGGGAAGAGTGTGAAGATTGACAAAGTACTGATTGGGTACAACGTTCACTATTCAGGTGATGGGTATAATAAAAGCTCAAACTTCTCCACTACACAGTGTAAGCATGAAAGAGACCGGCTTGTACCCTCTAAATATATAAAAATAAAAATATAAATAAAGGTAACTGAAACTATTAGCTGATTTTTTTCTTTTCCATATGTCTAAGTCCTTCTTTAGATCATTTAACAAATATTCACCAAACACCAACCTACTCAGTGCTAAGGAAATGTTTTAGGTGCCAAAAATGTAGTAGTAAACAAGACAGACAAGACCTTTCTCTCATAGTATTTACATTCTAGAGAAGAGACAAATAATTAACAAGTAAACAAACAAAATGATTATTTTGTAGAGTAAAAAAAATTATGAATAAAGATAAAAGTATAATACGATAAAAAGTTAATGAGGATGGAGTGAAAGAAGCATAAAGTTAGCCTAAAAATAGGATAGACAGACTTATTCCACTTTAGTCTTCTTTTTCAAAAGAAGTTTTGGCCATTATAATTCCTCTGCCTTTCATTTAAATTCCAGAAAAATCTTGTCTATACTTATAAAAATCATGCTGAGGTTTTGATACGAATTATATTAAACCTTTATATCAATTCGAGGCATGTGGGCATCTTTATTATGTTGTGCCATCCAATTCATGAATACAGTATGTCTTCCCATGTGATTAGATCTTCTTTGATTTCTTTCACCAGTATTTTAAAGTTTTGCTAAAGCTAAACATGGCCCATGCATATTTTGTCAGATTTGCATCTGAGTATTTGATTACCTTTTAGGGACTGCAAATTATATTGTATTTTTTATATATTTTGTCAGATTCACATCGAATATTTTGTTATGTTTCAGAAATTGCAAATGGTATTGTATTTTTTATTTCAAAAATACAATATAGCATGTTCATTGCTAGTATACAGGAATACAATTTATGTTGCATATTTTTCCTGTATTCTGAGACCTTGCCAAGCTTACTAATTACTTCTAGAAATTTCTTTTGTAGATTCCTTGAGATTTTCTATGTAAAAAAATCATGTGATCTGCCAATGGGTCAGTCTTATAGTCTTATTTCTTCCTTTCTTATCTGAATGCCTTCTTCCTTTTTTGATTTTTTTTTTTTTTTCTGTTATTGCACTGGCCAGAACTTCCCACATGATGTTGAATAACAGTGGGCAGAGTGAATCTCCTTTTCTTGTCTCTGACCTTTTGGAGAAAGTATTAAGTCTTTCACCACAAATATGTCAGCTATATCTCTTTTATTGATGTTCTTCATCAAGTTGAGTAAGTTCTCCTCTATTATTTTTTTTGGAAGTTTTAAAAATCATTTTGGTGTGGAATTTTGTCAAATGCTTTTCTTGTATCCATTGACATGACGATGTGATTTTTCTTCTTCTGCCTGTGATTATTGTCATGGGCCTCCACGTGAAGAGACCACCAAACAGCCTTTGTGTGAGCAACATGGCTGTTTATTTCACCCGGGTGCAGGTGGGTTGAGTCTGAAAAGAGAGTCAGTGAAGGGAGATAAGGGTGGGGCCGTTTTATAGGATTTGGGTAGGTAAAGGAAAATTACAGTCAAAGGGGGGTTGTTCTCTGGCGGGCAGGAGTGGGGGTTACAAGGTGCTCAGTGGGGGAGCTTTTTGAGCCAGGATGAGCCAGGAAAAGGAATTTCACAAGATAATATCATCACGGTAAGGACTGGCCATTTTCACTTCTTTTGTGGTGGAATGTCATCGGTTAAGGCGAGGAAGGGCATTTGCACTTCTTTGTGATTCTTCAGTTACTTCAGGCCATCTGGGCTTGTATGTGCAAGTCACAGGGGATGAGATCCTGACAATTATAATATACTGATAGATTTTCAAATAGAAAACCAATCTCGCATGCCTGTAATAAACCCCACTTAGTCACTGTGTATAGTTATCTTTTATGTATTGTTGAGTCCTATTTGCTAATATTTTGTTAAGGATTTTTATAACTGTGGTATATGCATGAGGGCTATTGGTCTTTGTAGTTTTCTGTTTTTGAACTGTCTTTGTCTGCTTTTATTATCAAGATAATGCTAATGTCTTAAAATGATTTGGGAAGTATTCTCTCTTCTTTAATTTTCTGGAAGTTTTTTTTGTTTGTTTTGTTTTGTTTTGTTTTGTTTTTTAGAATTGATGTTAATTCTTCTTTAAACATTTCGTATATTTCTCCAGTGAAACTATCCAGGACAGGGATTTGGAGCTGAGGGGAGGAGGAGTCTAAAGTGACAAAATAAATTTCCTTAATTGTTATACGGCTTTCCAAATTATCTGTTTCATATTGGCAAATTGTGGTAGTTTGTGTTTTTAAGAAATTGGTCCATTTCATCTAACTCATCAAGTTTATGTGTGTAAAATTATTTGTAGCATTCCCTTATTATCCTTTTGATTTACACAAGGTCTGTGGTAATATCACCTGTTTCAGATATTGGTAATTTATTTTCTCTCCTCTCTTCCTTTTCAGTCTTACTTACGTTTGTTTAGTTTTATTGTCATTTTCATATAATCAGTTTTTTGTTTCATTGACTTTGCTGTTTTTCTGTTTTCTATCACATTGATTTCCTTCCTTCGGCTTCCTGTGGATTTATTTTGCTCTTTTTTTCTCTAGTTTCTTGAGGTAGGAGCTTAGATTATTGATATGTAACTTCCTCTTTTCTAATGTATGCATTTAGGGCTATACATTTCCTTCTCATTGAATATAAAGACACAGATATGTTAAAAGGATGAATCATGACTTTGAAAGGAATGAGGCACATCCCCCATATATCTCCCAACTTCCTGAGCCCAGTACAAANACCTTAACTAAATTGACTATGGAGACTGGCGCTAATTGGGTGGTCCTTCTCCCCTACGCTCTGTTCCGGGCCCGTAATACCCCTTACAGACTGGGCCTTACCCCTTACGAAATCATGTATGGCAGACCCCCACCCCTGGTTCCCAGTCTAAAAGATGATCTGCTCAAATCTGAAACAGAAAATGTCTCTGAACTCTTATTTTCCCTACAAGCCTTGCAGAAAATTCATCAAGAAATCTGGCCCAAGCTGAAGGAACTATATGAGACCGGTCCCCCACTGACACTCCATTTGTACCAGCCGGGAGACTAGGTCCTGGTTAAGCGACACCGACAAGAGACCCTAGAACCTAGGTAAAAGGGACCACTCCAGGTACTCCTGACCACACCCACCGCCCTGAAGGTAAAAGGCATCACGTCGTGGATCCACTACACCCACGTCAAGCCAGTGGACCCAACCTCTGGCCTTCTAGGACCAATCACGGCAGCGGCTGAAGCACCGGCCACGTGGACTGTGGACAGAGCTAAGAACAACCCCTTAAAACTCACCCTGCGCCGGCAATATAGCTCACTGCAAACATGCAGTTAGGTAGTCTAGCCCTAACGTTAGCCGCCCTAGTGGCCGCTGGGGAAAACACCAAACCAGCACCTAAACCCCAGTCAGGAGAAGTTTCCCTACTGCTTCTCAGGAACCAATTCCAGCCTCTGCAGCATCACTGCAGTGCCCCCTAATATCACCCTAAGGGCTCCGCCGGGCATATTCTTCTGGTGTAATGGGACATTATCTAAGGACCTATCTAGTCCCTCTGTTACCAACCTACTGTGTCTTCCTGTCACATTAGTTCCCCGGTTGACTCTATTAACTGCTGGCGAGTTCCTAGGGTACACCGGTAACTGGACTAGTACTACTATTCACCCAGTCCCTAGACCGAGACCTGCACGAGCCATATTTCTCCCCCTCATTGCAGGAATCTCCCTCACCGCATCCCTCATTGCGGCCGGGATGGCGGGGGGAGCCCTAAGTCACACCCTCATAGAAAGCAACAAGTTGTACCAACAATTTGCCGTTGCTATGGAGGAGTCAGCTGAGTCCCTTGCATCCCTTCAGCGGCAGCTCACGTCCCTAGCTCAAGTAACCTTGCAGAACCGGAGGGCCCTAGACCTACTCACTGCTAAAAAAGGTGGTACATGTATGTTTCTAAAAGAAGACTGTTGTTTCTACATAAATGAATCAGGGCTTGTAGAAGACTGGGTCCAACAGTTACGCGAGTTAAGCACTGAAGTAAAAACACGGCAGTTTGCTTCAGCTGCAGACCAATGGTGGAATTCCTCTATGTTTTCTCTGTTAGCCCCCTTCCTTGGACCCCTGCTAAGTCTACTATTTCTGCTAACCGTAGGACCTTGTGTTGT
This sequence comes from Theropithecus gelada, assembly GCF_003255815.1. Classification (NCBI taxonomy): domain Eukaryota; kingdom Metazoa; phylum Chordata; class Mammalia; order Primates; family Cercopithecidae; genus Theropithecus; species Theropithecus gelada. The sequence continues at coordinate 24,190,747 of NC_037683.1, read as the reverse complement.
TAACAGAATTTTGCAGTTTGTCAGAGAAAGGTTTGACACTGTTCAGCTCATGGTCCTCAGAGCCCAATACCAACCTGTAGACGCTGAAACAGAGTCAGACTTATAAGACCCAAGATTGGCTCTAGAGTTACCTGAAAAGAAGGGGGGAATGAAAGGAATGAGGCACATCCCCCATATATCTCCCAACTTCCTGAGCCCAGTACAAACACATTCCTCCATATTTCTTTCAAACTTCAGAAAAACATCACCTGGGAGATCTCCGATAAGGAATGCTAAATGTAGAATGTTAACCAATTGTAATGCTGTAACCGAGAAAATTACCTTGTTCCCTATAACTTTACATATCCTGTTTACATCGGGCTATAAAAAGCAAGCACTCGCATTGTTCGAGGCCCTCCTGTATGCTGTGGAATGGAGGGACCAAGTTTGAACTTGTAGTAAAGATCCTTGCCGCTTGGCTTTGACTCTGGACTCTGGTGGTCTTCTTTGGGGAACAAACGGTCTGGGCATAACAACTTCAGCTGTGTCACCACACAATTTGATACATTGTATTTTTATTTCATCTAGTTCAGTCCATTTTTTAATTTCCCTTGAGACTTCCTCTTTGACCCATTGATTATTCAGCAATGTGTTGTTTACTTTCTAAGGATTTGAAGATTTTTCTGTTATCTCTGTTATGAGTTGAAGGTTTATGTCCCCCCAAAAATTTGTATGTTGAAATCCTAACCAACCTGCAAAGTGATGATATTTGCAGTTGAAGCCTTGGGGAGATGATTAGGTCATAAGAGTTAAGCCCTCATAAATAGGATTAGTACCTCACAAGAAGAGGATGGGAGACCAGAGCTCCCTTCCTCTCTAACATATGAGGACACAGAAAGAAGGCAAGCAAGGAAAAGAGAATGTTGCCAAAAAACGGAAATAGCCAGCACCTCAATCTTAGACTTCAGCCTCCAGAACTGTTAGAAATACGTCTATTGTTCAAAGCACCCAATTTATGTTATTTTGCTACAGCAGTCCACAGCTGCTGAAGGCAGCTGTTATTGCTCTGTTACTGCTTTCTTGTTTGATTCTATTGTGGTCAGAGAACACACTCCATACAATTTGAATCTTAAAATTTATGAGGCTTTTTTATGGTCCAGGATATAGTCTTGTCTTTATGCGTCCTGTAGGCACTTGAAAATAATATATATTCTATTTTTGTTGGGCATAAGGTTCTATAAATGTTAACTACATCTTTTTTGTTAATGGTGTTATTGAGTTCTTCTATATTGTTGCTAAACTCCCGTCTAGTTCTTCTATCAGTTTTGGAAAGGGGTATTGAAGTATCCAACCATCATTGTAGAATTGTCTATTTTTTCTTTCAGTTCTGTTAGATTTTACCTCACACATTTTGCAGTTCTGTTGTTTGATGCATAAACATTTAGGATTTCTATGTCTTCGTGGTAAATGATCTTTTGTCATTATTTGATGCCCCTCTGTGGTAATTATTTGGAAGGCCTACTTTATCTGTTATTAATATAGCTACTCTCACTTTTGCTTCATTTGCATGCGTCTTTTTCCATCCATTTACTTTCAATCTGTCTATATCATTATATGTAATGTGAATTTCTTGCAGACAGTATATAACTAGGTCATGCTTTTAAACCCACTCCACTAGTTTATGCCTTTTAATATTGGTATTCAAACTATTTGCGGCTGGGCACTGTGGCTCATGCCCGTAATCCCAGCACACTGGGAGGCTGAGGCAGGATAATCACTTAAGGCCAGGAGTTTGACACTGGCCTGGGCAACATAGTAAGATCCTATCTTTACAAAATTTTAAAAAATTATCCTAGTGGCAAGTGCCTGTATTTCCAGCTACTTGGGATGCTGAGGTGGGAAGGTTGCTTGAGCCTAAGAAGTTGAGGCTGCAGTGAGCTGTGGTTGTGCCACTGTACTCCAGCCTAGACGACAAAGCAAAATGCTGTTTCACGAAAAATAATAAATAATTTCTAAAACAGAAATTATTTACATTTAATATGACCTGAACATTTCTGGCATTACATTATATTATTATGTTTCAACTCCAGATCTTATTTATATTAATGAGGACCAACTCTGATTTATCTATCTTGCCCAAATTACTGTCTGAGGGGTCTGGGGAGTCATGCCCTACAAATCATAAATTCTCATTAGAGGGGTTTATTTAATCCTATATATTGTGACTTAATTTCCAACCTGGCTCTGGCATAACATGAGACAAGGAAGAAAAGGTAAAATATTTTACCCCAAAACATGTTTCTTTGACATATTTTTAAATGACCCTGCAAAGCTGTTCTGTGTAGGGAAAATTTTGCATCGGTAAAGAATGTCTATTAACATAACTACATCTTTTTCTTTCAGACCCTCCCAATCCTTAAGAGATTAACTAAAATCTGAATAGGAAACATTTGTCATCTATTGTCTTTAAGGACAGCCACTAAAAGACATCAAAGGAACTTTGGTCTCCACAGTTTTTATCTTAACTAGAACATCCCTATATCCCTACAGCCTGGAACTCCCACTCCTCACCCCCTGCCAATTGCCTCTCTAAAATGTGTAAAACCAAGCTGCTCCTGACCACCTTGGGCACCTGCCACATGTTTTCAGTATCTTCTGAGGGCTCTGTCATGGGCTGTGGTCACTCATATTTGGTTCAGAATAAATATTTTCAAATATTTTACAGAGTTTGGCTCTTTTTGAAAGACAAGACTAGCTGGATTTCTTAGGCCGACTAAGAATCCCTAAGCCTAGCTGGGAAGGTGACTGCATCCACCTTTAAACACAGGGCTTGCAACTTACCCCACACCCGACCAGTCAGAGAGCTCACTAAAATGCTAATTAGGCAAAAACAGGAGGTAAAGAAATAGCTAATCATCTATTGCCTGAGAGCACAGTGGGAGGGACAAGGCTCAGGCATTCAAGCCAGCAATGGCAACCCACTTTGGGTCCCCTCCCCTTATATGGGAGCTCTGTTTTCACTCTATTTCCCCTCCGTTCCCTGTTTTGTTATGGCTCGATCTGAGCTTTCACTTGCCGTCAACCACTGCTGTTTGCTGCTGTGGCAGACCTGCTGCTGACTTCCATCCCTCCGGATCCGGCAGGGTGTCCGCTGTGCTCCTGATCCAGCGAGGTACCCATTGCCACTCCCGATTGGGCTAAAGGCTTGCCATTGTTCCTGCACGGCTAAGTGCCTGGGTTCATCCTAATCAAGTCGAACACTAGTCACTGGGTTCCACGGTTCTCTTCCGTGACCCACGGCTTCTAATAGAACTATAACACTCACCGCATGGTCCAAGATTCCATTCGTTGGAATCTGTGAGGCCAAGAACCCCAGGTCAGAGAACACGAGGCTTGCCGCCATCTTGGAAGTACCCTGCCGCCATTTTGGAAGCAGCCCACCACCATCTTGGGAGCTCTGGGAGCAAGGAACCCCTGTTAACATTTTCACTGACATATATTTATTTATTTTAGAGACAGGGTCTCACTCCGTCACCCAAGTTGGAGTGCAGTGGCACAATCATACCTCAAACTCCTGAGATTAAGCAATCCTCCAGCCTCAGCCTCCTGAGTAGCTGGGATTACAAGTGTGAGCCACTGCACCCAGGTAGACCTTCACATCTTCTATTTTCTCTGGCTTCTACTGGTACTCATCCAGCAGGGGAAGGTGGTGGCCTTGTTACTGACAAGGGAAAGAAGAAGTCCAGGTTTCCCATGTGGCCTTCTCTGATACCCCAAAGAAAATGCCCCTGTTTTCAGCTGGGTGAAGGTGGGAATTTACCTCCCCACTAGGACTTCACGGATCTCTTCCTGGATGGGAGTGGTAGTCACTGGATGGGTATGTCTAGTCACTGTTCCCCACTTAATCTTCACTAACACCACACTGGGTGGAAGGTGGCCCCCCATTAATGCTTGTCCATGGCAAATGTCTTGGCTTTCTACTAGTTCTTCCCTGACAACAACACAGCAGGAAGGGGGAAGGTGCTTCAATACTGTGGATTAGAGGTGGAAGGCCATGCTCTTCACTGATGCTGAATAGGCCAGGGGGTGGGGGTGCTATCTATCATTGAGGTTAAAGTCCTGGCTCCCCACCCCATTCAACCTTTGCTCCCATGGGGAGGGATGGGTTCATTTTAATTTTTTTTCCTTTTCTGTGGTGTTTGGCTGGAGTAGAGCAGTTATTATCTAGCATTTTTCTGTCTTGCTAGTTTGTCCTTTTCCTGGTATTTTGGCTAGTGAGAGCAGTTTTGTTTTGTTTTGCTTTTTTTCCTTCACATGTGCCTATTGACATTTCTGAGCTGCAGGCTCCTGTAGCTCCAAAGATGGGACACATGAGGCAAAGAGAGAATCTGGGGAACTGACCACCATGTCTTTCTTTGGGTCCCAAAGTTTTCAGCTGGTCTGCAAGGCTCCACTTTTCAGTCTTATGCTTGTTTTATATAGGACATCCAGGGTTTTTCATTGTATTTAGCCAGAAAAATAAATATTTCCACTCCTCCAAAGCCTATTTTTGCACAGTCCTAGAGCTAAGAATGGCTTTTACATTTTTTTTTTTTTAAAGAACATGAGATAAAAAAAGACTACATATGACCTGCAAAGCCTAAAATATTTACTATATAATCCTTCATACAAAAAAGTTGAAGACCCATGACTTCAGCCACGACAAGGCACCTGGAGTTTATTCTAAGTGCAACGGAAGCCTTAGGAGGGTTGTTGGCAGAGGAATAAAGTGATTTTGTTTGCTACTTTGAAGAGATTACTGAAGTTAGTGAATCCAATTATTTCTAAGCACTTTCCTAGAGTCCACAAAAGGAGTCTGGGGAAGCAGGCTCTGTGGGTCTGGGCAGGGGCTTGAGAAAGGGGGTGGGTCAGCCTAATAAGGACTCCATCACATGAAAGCGTGCTTCTTTGCTGAGGTTGTACAGTAAATAGGTGAGAGAGTGGGGAGTCTAACCCAGGTGAGTGCAGCTCCAGAGCCTCATAGCCCCCATTCTGCTCCATTTCAGGGGAGGACTCATAGGAAGACTCTGAGCGCAAGTCTCTGAGCCTTGAGATTTGGAAGACCTAGCAGGGAGGGAGAGGAGGATGCCTGGAGGATTACCATAGGTTCCTCCCACAGGCTAGCCCTGCCGGGCTCCTCCCCGCCTCCGCCACCGCTTCCTCCTCCATACCGTGAACCTGCTCTTTGCTGCTTCCTAGTTCGACTTTTCATCATCACCAAGCCATTTGTTTCTGTTTGTAATTATGCATTTTAATGTTCATTAATTATGGAATGCAAATTGCTCCGAGTGCAAAATTTGTAATGAGCTGTTTTACCATCCCACCCCCAGGTCTAGAAGGTGGGCCAGCTGTTCTGAGCAGGAGAAGGAAAAACAACCAACTTGCAAAACAGAACAATTTGTCCTAGGGCCTGAGTGAATCATATGGTAAATAAGCCTGGGGGACTTCCTGCTGACGCTAGAGGTGGGGCCCTGCCCCACCTGGGTCCTGGGTGACATCAGTGTGGCATTTTCATTCTTTGCTACAAACTTGGGCCTGAAAGGCAGGTGGGGTAATGGAAGGAGCTCTAGCCTTAGACCTAGCCTTTTACTGGTTATACCACCCTGAGCTGGTCACTTGGCTTCTCTGAGCCTCAGTTTCTCCTTCTGGAAGGTAAGGATTATGATGAAATCATCCTCAAAATAGGGGTGGCAGGCAAACACTAGCAGGCCCTGGACAAATGCATGTGAATGGCTCTCCAGATTGCTAGATTCCAGTTCTGCCTAACTGTGGCCTTCTTTTTTTTTTTTTTTTTTTTTTAGATGGAGTTTCCCTCTTGTTGCCCAGGCTGGAGTGCATTGGTGCAATCTCGGCTCACCACAACCTCCGCCTCCCAGGTTCAAGCAATTCTCCTGCCTCAGCGTCCCGAGTAGCTGGGATTACAGGCATGCACCAACATGCCTGGCTAGTTTTGTATTTTTAGTAGAGGCGGGGGTTTCTCCATGTTGGTCAGGCTGGTCTCGAATTCCTGACCTCAGGTGATCCGCCCGCCTCAGCCTCCCAAAGTACTAGGATTACAGCCGTGAGCCACCACACCCAGCCAAAAATTTCTGGTTGCTTTCTTTTCTTTTTGAGATGGAGTTTCACTCTTGTTGCCCAGGCTGGAGTGCAATGGCACAATCTCAGCTCACTGCAACCTCCGCTTCCTGGGTTCAAGCAATTCTCCTGTCTCAGCCTCCCAAGTAGCTGGAATTATAGGTGTGTGCTACCATGCCCAGCATATATATATATATATATATATATATATATTTTTTTTTTTTTTTTTTTTTTTTTTAGTAGAGATGGAGTTTCACTAGGCCAGGCTGGTCTCGAACTCCTGACCTCAGGTGATCCACCTGCCTCAGCCTCCCAAAGTGCTGGGATTACGATTACAGGCATGAGCCACTGCACACTGCCCCGGCTGAGGTCTTTAACTGTCTGAGAGCCTTCAGATGGGAACACTCTGAGCCTCAGTCTCCTTCAATGGAGGCATTGGAGAGCAGGAAGTCAGAGAAGGCTTTCAGATAAAAACTGCTCAGTTTTTATCAAAGCAACTGTGAATTGTAAAAAGGGGAAAATTAGCTCTGAAGTATTTAAGAGGAAAATGGAGAATTTCCTTGGAATTGATTGAATGTGTTTTAAGACATCACAAGGATGTCCCCAAACCTGCCTGGCTATGAACAATGCCTTGTTCTCCTCCAAGGACTAGGTAAGTATTTGATTTCTTTAAGTCTCATGGCCAGAGCAAGCATAATAACAGTATTACCTCCTACAAATAGTACTCGTCTCAACAATAGTATGCCTCAAAATTTATGGTAAACATTTTTTATTTATTGTTATTATTTTTTACAGACAAGGTCTTACTATGTCACCCAGGCTGGAGTGCAGGCAGTGGTGCAATCATAGCTCACTGCCACCTTGGAATCCTGGGTTCAGGGGATCCTCTTGCCTCAGCCTCTCAAATAACTGGGACTACAGGCATGTGCCATCATACTAGGCTAATTTTATTTTTATTTTGTGTAGATATGGAGTCTAATCATGTTGATCAGGCTGGTCTTGAACTCCTGACCTCAAATGATCCTCCCATCTCAGCCTCCCAAAGCCCTGGGATTACAGGTATGAGCCACCATGCCCAGCAGTGGTAAAGATTAAATGAGATGTGACAATAACGAGACTAAACATATATGAAAGCCAGAGTACACTGTCACAAAGAATACACACAACTGTGAATGAAGTCTGACTGAGACACTTGCTCAATGTGTGCCCTAGTTTTTCTGAGCCTCAGTTTCCACAGTTTATACACTGGCAAAAGTAACTCCTTCCTCACTAGACTTGTGAGAGGATCCTGGGAGGTCATGTACCTGACATGTGCCTGACACCTGACAGGTGCTCACAAAATGCTAACTGCTGTTGTAGTTACCTTGTTACTTTCTCCAAATAGGACACATTCAGGGAGAAATGTAAAGGAACCGCATACAGGGAGATCGTAGGCATTTCTTCCATGCCTACTTTTCCGATGAGGAAACTGAAACTCAGAGAGGTCAGGTGAGCTGCCTTAGGTCAAACAGCAAGCAAGAGGCTGACTAAGCCCACCATTGAAGGCCCCCTGATTATGGGGCCAAATGAGGTGCTCTTTTCCCTGAACCGCATGGAGGTGGCCTGTCTGTGGTGTCACAAGTGGTTCAGACTGGCTAGGTTAATACAGAGATTGTGAGAATCTTGTGGGAAGGGCCCTGTAATGGGTTATCAGAGGACTTGGATGCTTTAGGGACAGAGAGGTTGCTTGTGGCATAGTCTTGGATATACAGATTAGATACAGCATCTTGGAAAAAAGAGGTAGGGAAAGATGCAAGGAAGGAAATGAAATGCATATTTATTATGCACCTGCCATGAGCTGGATGTTTCCCAGTATGCTATATTTTTTAATCCCCCCAAAACTCAGAGGACTTCTAAAATACAATATACTCATTTTACAGGCAAGGTTATTGAAGATCACACAGGCTGAGGAAGGGCTGCTGAATTCTTCAATATGAACCATCCCTTTGATAAGAAACTGAGTGGGCCTGGTTCTTCTCATCCCAGGAGACCTCTGGTGTGCTTCCTGGCATATGAGTGAGTGGGAAAGGCTCTGCCAGTCCTCAGTCCCCCACCCCTCTCACCACTCAGCCTCAATCTGTCAACTAGGCCAGCTAGCCTGTCTATTAATGCAGACATTGATTTGGACAACCAGGCCAATCAAGAGCCCATAATTACTGGGAGTTTTAATCAACTCATGCCAATTCAGCTGCCGCTCAATTTGTGCTGGACTTCGGTGCTGACAAGGAGGGAAGCGGTGGGGGGTTGGGGGAGGCATGCAAAAAGGATTACAGGGATCAATAGTCCTGCGTAATGAAGGACAGCTGCTGCAGGCACCACCAGGGGGCCTGAGACTTCAGAGTGGAGGAGACAGAGCCTGCCCCCATCCCCCAGGAGAGCTCCCTGGCACAGAATGAAAACCACACCCCTGCTTCATCTCTGCCTACACCTGGATCTGGAAACCACTTAGGCACCACCAGCCAGCACCTGTTCCCTGCAGGGTCCAGCCCTCAGTCTCTCTCTCCACATTTTGCCCTCAGCCGGGCCTGGCCTCCTCTTCTTGAAGAAAATTATGTATCCTTCAGAGCCAGCAATCCCATTACTGGGTATACATCCAAAAGAAAATAAATCATTCTACCAAAAAGACACATGCAACCGTATGTTCATTGCTGCCCTATTCACAATATAAAGACATGGACTCAACCTGGGTGCCCATCAATGGTGGACTGGATAAAAAAATAATGTGGTGCGTATACACATGGAATACTATGCAGCCATAAAAGGAAAATCATGTCCTTTGCAGTAATACGGTTGCAGCTGGAGGCCGTTATCCTAAGCTAATTAACACAGGAACAGAAAACTAAATACCACATGTTCTCACTTATAAGTGGGAGCTAGGCTGGGCGCGGTGGCTCACACCTGTAATCCTGGCACTTTGGGAGGCTGAGGTGGGTGGATCACCTGAGATCAGGAGTTCGAGACCAGCCTGGCCAATATGGTGAAACCCCATGTCTACTAAAAATACGACAAATTAACCAGGGGTGGTGGCGGGCACCTGTAAACCCAGGTACTCGGGAGGCTGATGCAGGAGAATCGCTTGAACTCAGGAGGCAGAGGTTGCAGTGAGACAAGATTGCACCATTGCATTGTAGCCTGGGCAATGTGAGCAAAGCTCTGTCTCGGGAAAAAAAAAAAAAAAGTGGGAGCTAAATATTGGATACTCACGGACATAAAAATGGCAATAAGAGACACTGGGGACTACTAGATGGGGGAAGGAGGCAGGGGGCGTGAAAGGGAAGAAACAGGGGCAAAGATTAAAAAACTACTTATTGAGCACTATGCTTAGTACCTGAGTGATGGGATCAATTGTACCGCAAACCTCAGAATCACACAATGTATCCAGGTAACACACCTGCACATGTACCTCTGAATCTATAATAAATGTTGAAATTATTTTTTTAAATCAAATTTTTTAAAATGCTGTAAGTTGTATCTCAGCAGTCTCTGTGGTTATGTTCCTGAGTTCAAAAAGCCGAAGAATGCTGAGGAGACAAAAAAATAAAAATAAGGTTAATCCAGATATTGTCATTTCCTAGCTGTGTGACTTCAGGCAAGTCACTGCACCTTTCTGGTCCTGGTTTTCCTGTTCTAAAATAGACTCAATAATAAATAACCACCTCCTGGGATTGCTGGGAACATTCAATGCTGTCACGAATGAGAACTCCTTGTGTGGAAGTTCCTTCTTCCTTTTAATGTCCCACGTCAGAAAGAATCAGTTTTCTTTTTCTCCCATGTTCATTATTCTTCTCCTAGCACAAGCTTTATTCTGCCAGGTGGGACGGTTTCTGGGTCACAGTCTGTTTCCCCATGAGTCCACAGCTATTTGGGGACAGGGACTGTAATACACACAGCTTCCTTTTCTCAGCCCAGCACGTGGGAGGGAGACAAGCCAGTATGCAAGGCAAATGTGGCCCCTGGGGTCAAGCGAGCTTGGGCTTGAATCCCACCTGTCTTTGCCACTTACTAACCATGTAATATTAGCCAGCCAGTTCATTAACATTTGAACCTCAACTTCCTCAAAGTAAAATGAGCCTAATTACACTTACTCAGAATTGCTATGGAGGGAAAAAAAAAATGTTAGACATTTAATGTCCCTAACATAGTGTCTGGCACAATGGGAAGATCCCGATTGTTATAAAAGTTGCTATTATGATTATTATCACTCTTAATATTCAATGCTCAGTAAATATTTTTGGAATGTAATAAAATATCTGGTTGTGTTGCTTAGTTTTGGCTTGAGTTCCAATAAAATACCAACAGGCCATTATCCCCACATGCCAGCCATCTGTGCAACATTCAACATACACTTACTGAAGACACCAGAAAGGAAATTCAAATGCTTTCAGGACATACCGTGGGCCGGGCACTACAGGAAATGTTTTCCTGTTTTCCTTATACTGCTTTGCTGAAGCCCCACACTTCTATGAGATTGCTGTTATTGCTGTTATTAGCTTGATTTTTGCAGAAGAGAAAACTGAGGCTTTGTGACTGGATGTGTCTTTCTTTGTAGTTCTAGCAGAGCCAGGGTGCAAACAAGGGGGCTTTTGACTCCAGGCCCCTGCTCTTTCCACTGTACCATACCATTCCTTCCTTTTTTACTTTTCTTTTCTTTTTTTTTTTTTTTTTTTTTTTTTTTTGTGAGATGGAGCCTCGCTGTGTCACGCAGGCTGGAGTGCAGTGGCACGATCTCGGCTCACTGCAAGCTCTGCCTCCTGGGTTCACGCCATTCTCCCACCTCAGCCTCCCGAATAGCTGGGACTACAGGTGCGTGTCACCACGCCTGGCTAATTTTGTTTTTTGTATTTTTAGTAGAGATGGGGTTTCACTGTGTTAGCCAGGATGGTCTCCATCTCCTGACCTCGTGATTCACCCGCCTTGGTCTCCAAACATACCATTCCTCTCTTGTGGAGGCACCAAGGAGTAGAAGACATGAGAGTTCCTGACTTCAGGAAGAATCTGGACCAATGGTAGAGATCAGGTACATTTCCAGAGGGAGAAAAGTCATAGTTCAAAATGGTTTATGATAAAAAATGTGCCAAACCACAAAAAACAAACAACCTGATTAAAACATGGGCGAAGGACTTGAATAGACATTTCTCTAAAAATGATATACAAATGGCCAATTGGCACATGAAAAGAGGATCAACATGATTAGTGAATCATTAGCGAAATGCAAATCAAAACTACCTCACACTCATTAGGATGGCTGTTATCAAAACTTCAGAAAATAACAAGTGTTGGTGAAGATGTGGAGAAATTGGCGCCCTTGTACATTCTTGGTAGGATTGTAAAATGGTGCAGTTGCTATGAAAAACAGTATGGAGGTCCTCAAGAAATTAAAAATAGAACTACCATATGATCCAGCAATCGCACTTCTGGATAGATATCCAAAAGCACTGAAAATAAACTCCTCAAGCGATATTTATACATCCTTATTCATAACATTGTTATTCATAATAGCCTAAAAGGCAGGATCAACCTGTGTTCACTGACACATACATATACACACACAATGGAATATTATTCAGCCTTAGAAAGGAAGGCAATTCTGACACATGCTGCAGCATGGATGAACCCTGAGGACATTATGCTAAGTGAAATAAGCCAGTCACAAAAAGACACATGCTGTATGACTCTATTTATATGAGATGCCTACAGCAGTCAAATTCACAGAGATGGAAAGCAGAATGGTGGTTGCCAAGGGCTGGGGGAAGGGAAAACGAGGAATTATTTAATGGGTATAGAGTTTCAGTTTTGAGAGATAAGTGCAGTAGATTGGGTGTACAACAATGTGAATTTTGCATCACACTACCAAACTGTACATTTTAAATGCTTAAGGAGATAAATTTTATGTTATGCGTATCTTATCACAATTAAAACAATTTAAAAAATGTATTTTAATAAAAGGGAAGTAGAGAGTGAAAGACATAATGGTTCCTAACTTCAAAGAAAATCTAGACCAACTGGAAGGACTGGATGAACCCCAAGAGGGAGATAAGTCATGTTTCAGGATGGTTTCTGATCAAGAGTGGTGCTGGAATGACAGCATGCTACTGTGTGGCTGGGTTTGCTCACACATGCTGATCACAGCTAATTATCTGAATGTATGCTGCCCGCTTTTCCCATTAGAGAAGTCCCAGGGAATTAGGGGACACAGGCTACCATCCTTGCTTTGGGCACATCCCTTCCCTTCTCCGGTCCTCAGTCTTCCTAGCTGTCCAGTGAGAAAAGTGGTAGCTAGTCTCTAAGGGGTCTCCCATCTTGGACATTCTATGGTTCTCTGCCAGAGGTCAACAGAAATTCCAAGGGAGGTGGGTTCCTGCAGTAAGCAGCACCTGCTCTAGTGCAAGTGACTTGGGAACATGCTTGCAGCTTTCCCCTACAGCCTCTTTAAATGGCTAGTCAACCTTTCGGTGGCAGTCACGAAGCCTTCTGCACAGAGCGAGGGCTCAGTTCAACAAATGCCTATTCAGGGCCTACTGTCCTCCACAAATTATAAAACCTTAACTTTATTCTTAAAAAAAAAAAAAAGATACATATAGTCTATTGGGGGGGAGAAAAATAAGTAAGCATATTCTTATAGTTCTTGAGGTTTTTGTTTTGTTTTGTTTTTTGAGATGGAGTCTTGCTCTGTCACCAGACTTGAGTGCAGTGGCACGATCTCGGCTTACTGCAACCTCTGCCTCCGGGGTTCAAGCGATTCTCCTGCCTCAGCCTCCCAAGTAGCTGGGACTACAGGCATGTGCCACCATGCCCAGCTAATCTTTGTATTTTTAGTAGAGATGGCGTTTCACTATGTTGGCCAGGATGGTCTCAATCTCTTGACTTTGTGATCCACCCACCTTGGCCTCCCAAAGTGCTGGGATTACAGGCATGAGCCACCGTGCTTGGCTGAGGATTTTTATAAGCACCAAGGGCTGAGGGAGGGGAGGCCAGGGAACACTTTCCTAAGAAAATCTGCCAAGACTCCTGAGGAATGTCTATTCAATAGCTATCTGGTGATGATAATAAATAGCCTTTGTGTAGCTCATTAATAATAATAATAGCTAACACTTAATGGCACTTACCGTGTGCCAGGCACTGTTTCAATGTGTTTTGAATGTTAACTCATTATGTGCACAGCCTGATGGTATAGGAACTACTAGTCTACTCATTTTACAGAGAGGGAAACTATGGCACAGACAGCTTCAGCAACTTGTACCAAGGATACAAGGCAAGTGAGTGGCACAGTCAGGATCTGAAGCCACACTACGCTGCCTTTTACAGTGTATTAAGCTTTCTAAGTTACTTCCTCGTCTGTTATACTTTTCTAGCCTCGTGGAGAGAGGTGCTGACGCCATTTGGAAGAAGAGTATCCTGAGGTGCAGAGATGTAAGAGAACTTCCCAAGATCATATAGTGATTAGATGTGGGGCAGGACAGAGGCTCCACTCAAGTCTGCACTGCTACAAAGCTGAACCCTGTGGGCTGATGGCAAGACTCAGTGAAGGCGCCCTCTCTGTTCCCAAGGCAGAGGCTCTAACTGTCTTCACCTGGGTTCAGGGTGCTGGGATGAAAGTGAACATCTGCTGTGGACACCCCATATGCCAGACACACTGCTAGGCTACGCTAATTTATGAAATCTTCCCAACAACCCAGAAAAGAATGCACCATTCACAGATGGAAAACAGGCTTGGAGAGGGAAGATGACTTGCTCCAGGTCCTCACCATAGATGCTTGGATGTCTCTCCGTTTTCAGAAGCCTCATGTCCTATTACTTCTCTGAGTAGCACAGAGCTGAGGGGATTTTGCTACAGACCAAGTGCAGGGAGGTGTTTGGGCAAAATAGCTTATTGTGACCTTGCCTGAGCACTTAACTATGGAACCAGGTCTCCTCCTAAGAGCATTGAATGTGCATTAACTCATTCCCTCCCACAGCAACCCTAGGCGGCAAACACCATTACCATGCCCACTTAACAGATGGGGAACCTGAAGCGCAGCATGAAGAGGTGTGTTAACTTGATGAAGGTCACACGGCCGGTAAGCGGTGGAGCCAGGAAGCCTGGCACCTGAGTGTCTTTTCTTAGCCCTTCTGCAATACTTCCTCATACAACAAACATGTAAGGAAAACAAAGGAAACACAAACTCAGTTTCTCCTATTACACCCTCTCCCAACTCAATCAACACAGAACACTTCTGTGACCTCTGGTCACCGAGAAGTGTGTGGCAATTTCTCTCTGGCAGCAACCAATTCTCTGGGAGATCCTCCAGCAGACACCAGCTGTGTGTCCTCTAATTCAGTTCAATTTTGACACTATCTGACTGGAGATGGTGTCAGATCCCACAGGTTGAGGACCCAGTCCCACAAGGCTGCCTCCAATTTCCACTGCCAATTCCAAGCCCCAGGTTATTAAACCTGTGCTTCTGATGACCACCTATAAATCAGAGTTCCCACAATCCCTTCCTTGGGCTCCAGTAACTTGCTACAGCAGCTCACAGAACTCGGGGAAATACTTACGTTCCCTGGTTTATTAACACCAGATGGAAAAGTTGCACAGCGCAAAGCATATGGGAAGGGGCACGGAGTTTCCATGCCCTCTCTGAGCACATCATCTTCCAGGAACCCCCATGCGTTCTACTCTCTGGAAACCCTTGAACCTAGTCCTTTTGGATTTTTATGCACACTTCAGTACTTAGACCGGATTGATTAAATCATTGGCCATTGGTGATCAACTTAACCTTCAGCCCTTCTCCCCAGGCCAGAGGCTGGGCGTGGGGCTGAAAGTCCCAACCCTCTAATCATGCCTTGGTCTTTCCTGTGACCAGCCCTCCCTGAAGCTACCTAGGGGTGGACAGCCATCAGTCAACTCATTAGTATACAAAAGACGCTTACCACTTTGATAACAAGAATTTTAGAAGTTATAGGCCCAGAAACAGGGATAAACACCAATATATATTAATTTGCAGGTACTATTATTCCACCTTTTTTTGAATACTGGGAGACTAAGACTTCAACAGGTTTAAAGCAACTTTTCTCATTATTACAGAGGAAGGGATCGAGACAGGATTTGAACCTGTACAGCTTGATACCAAGTAACTTGTGCCTAGCAGTGAGCTACTTATTCAGGGGTCAGGGCCAGGCCTTCATTAGGGCAGGCTAGAGATACGGACTTTTCCATGCTGCTAAGTTTAACAGGCTGGTGTCTCTTCCCCATCTCTTGTCACTAAAAACTCAATTTGCAGCTTGAGGCTGTGTCCTCACATCACACCTTCTCATTGATCACCCGGACTGTGAGTGAGAAAGATTTTATAAGCTAGTTAGTTGGCTTTGCAAAGCATAGAGCAGCAACCATTGAGCATATGCTTCTATGGGTATATATTTATTCAGCTTATGTTGAGTATAATTTTGGATGGTATGCATATTTTATTTTTTGTTGCAGAGTGCAATTTAAAAGAAGAAAAAAAAAATCCTTCTCTGAATGGAGACAGATGCCATATATGTTGGACCCTCAAGGGACTGAAAAGGATGAGGTTCCCAAGTCCAGTGTTCTGGGAACGGAGGTGGGTAGAAGGAAACTCACAAGTGCTGGGAATCCAGGATCAATTCCAACACCCACAGCAAGGCCTGCAAAGTACTAACCACCCAGTCCAGGGCAGGGTCCTTCAAGGTTTTATTCCCAAGGCCTCCCCAGTAGCCTGTCTGACTGTTCTCTAGATGTACTAAATATTGGCTGATGGATGAAGTGCACATCATCTGCCTTAACTTTCCCCACAGCTCCATGTTGGGATGCTGTTGTCCATATGAAAACACAGATACTACATTGCCCAGTGTCATCAACTAGAACAGCAGGAATCTGTACGCTGGGAAGCCTGACCCCAGAACCAGTGCTCTCAAATCCCACCAATCTCATCTGGTAGTTACTGGAGTTCTCAGCTAGGAGTCCTGATATCCGTGCTGCCAATTCCTATCTGAGTGACAATGAACATGTCACTTCCCTTTCTGAGTTGGCTTCCACACTCACAGAACGGAGACTGTGATACCATTTTGCTGGGGTGTTATGAAGATTCAGAGATCCAAAGTTACACTTAAAAGTCATTTGAGACATTTGTTCTTTTTTTCTACCCCATCCCCTGCCTAAAAGGTTCTCCTCTTACCCAGGATGAACTCAAGATGTAACATTTTAAAATGAGTCTTAGGAAAAAACCTGCAAGGGTTTGTACCAGCTGGAGAAAAATAAATACGCTCATGTGAGTGCCAAAGATTCAAAAGAGAGAAGCAGGAGCCCAAACCAGAGTCTACACCAGAGGGAATCATTATGGAAGGAGAAAGTCCATCTTATCATTGTGCAGAAAGGAAGGATCCATGTGTGACTCTAGGGAGTAGGATCTAAAACGTCATTTTCTTTCTTTTTTTTTTTTTTTTTTTTTTGAGACGGAGTCTGGCTGGAGTGCAGTGGCACGATCTCTGCTCACTGCAAGCTCCGCCTCCCGGGTTCAAGCCATTCTCCTGCCTCAGCCTCCTGACTGGCTGGGACTACAGGCGCCCGCCACCACGCCCGGCTAATTTTTTTTGTATTATTTGTAGAGACGGGGTTTCACCGTGGTCTCGATCTCCTGACCTTGTGATCCGCCCGCCTCGGCCTCCCAAAGTGCTGGGATTACAGGCGTGAGCCACCGCGCCCGGCCTAAAGCGTCATTTTCTAGCTCTGTAAATAGACTATGGGCTTCTTGCTAGTTAGGACACAGTATCTCTCTAATGTTAGGGCCCAGAAGAGGGTGTGACACAGCAGTGCTTAGTTGTCGAGTTCTGAATGCAGCTAAAATTCAAATGAAACTGTGGGTTGTCTAATAACCAATTTTTGCTTCAACCAAAGGCAACTTTGATCTAGCTTGGTAAGATGTGCTAGATGCTGGAGAATCCGTTACCAAGAGTCAAGAGTAAAATAAAAGAGCAACTCTATGCATACCTATGTGGGAAAACTGTAAAAAACATGATTAGCATGAAAGACAGGGTCTTGGCCACTTCCAGAAGGGAGGACAGGGTTAAAATGGGAAATGGAGGCATAGTGGGTGTGTTAGGGGAGGGCTTCTGGAATGCAGGCAATATTCTATTTCTTGACATGGGTGATGGTTTAGGTGAGAATTGCTTAATTAGTATTGAAACTGTAAATAATGATTTACACATTTTTCTATCTATTTTATTGCACAGTAAACTTGCTAAATTATCTATCTATCTATCTGTCTATCTATCTATCTATCTAATCTTATAGTAAAACTACTAAAAGGACAGGTCAAAATGCTAGTAGTAGTTATCGGAGGTCGCATCACTGTGGGTGATATTTTTTTTCTCTATATGTTCTAAATATTCTTGTATGTGCATGTAATAATTTCATTAAACAAAATATGTTTTTAGTTGAATTGCTTCATTACCTAAATAAGGCAACAATGAAAATGTGAAGGTCAGTTCCACCACTTCTGTCTGAAATTCCTCCAATGGAGAACCTCGTCTTCTCCCTAAGGTTCAACGTGCATGAAAGAACAGCTCTGCAGAGTAAGTTGAGGGGTGCCAAATTCCACTGGCTCTTATACAGGCCTATCTGCAGTGTCTTCCCACTCTGGACCGAAGTACATCTTTGACTTAGGGACTGTGACGGGGAAGGGAGATGCCCCAGAGAGAATCAAGTTTAACTCTGAATTTGTAGGAAGGACAAGAGTGTAGCTGAGGATTCACAGTAAACAGAGCCATGTTGAGAAACAGGGTCCCTTCCTCACCTCGGACTATATTATCCCCATGATAATGGGCCTGAAAAATCACCCTTCCCTTTCAGTGATGATGAAGAAAATTTCTGAAAACCAAGGAAAGCCAGAAAAGGGTACTATGTTTCCTAGCTCGCCAAGCTCCTCCCTACACAATAGGACCTGATCTTAGGAAGGGAGTTCATGGCCCTGGGTTTTGCTCATGCCTGGCTACTTTCACTGGGTCCAGCCAACAATATTGTAAGGTGCAGGGATCATTCCCATTTTATGGATCAGATTAGAGGGGCTCAGATACATTCGGCAATTTGTCCAAAGTCACACAGCTTCCCAGTTACAGGAATGGGATTTGAATTTAACTCTGAATCATGGACAAGTCTATTATTTTCACCGGACTGGAATTCTGATTAACTAGCCCATCTCTCTCTAGGAACGTCTGTTACTAAGCTCGGGTAGAATTTTCTCAATGAGGAGAAAGGCTATTGAGTGTTTGATGAAACCTTCTCACTGTATGCTCCCTCAAGGGAAAGAGATTTCAAAATACCTGGCCCAGTGGGTCAAGACTTCTTAAAGCCGGGATCAGAGAGAAGCTGGAGAATACAGGCAAAAGGATACCTTTATTATTTATGAAGTTTAATAACAATAATAATAATGTCATTTCTCATCCACTTATCCTCAAGATCTATGAGAAAAGACAAAAGAATGATGATAAAAATAAAAGAGTCAGGCCAGGCGCAGTGGCTCACGCCTGTAATCCCAGCACTTTGGGAGGCCGAGGCGGGAGGATCACGAGGTCAGAAGATCGAGACCATCCTGGCTAACACGGTGAAACCCCGTCTCTACTAAAAATACAAAAAATTAGCCGGGTGTGCTGGCGGGCGTCAGTAGTCCCAGCTACTCGGGAGGCTGTGGCAGGAGAATGGCGTGAACCCAGGAGGCGGAGCTTGCAGTGAGCCGAGATTGCGCCTCTGCACTCCAGTCTGGGTAACAGAGCGAGACTCCGTCCCCCCTCCCAAAAATAAAATAAAAAAATAAAATAAAAAAAATAAAAGAGTCATGTTATTCTGGGTGGAAGAGAGTCCTACACTGGAATTTCGGACGCCTGGGTTCTATCCAAGCATAGCTCCTGTGCGCTTTAGCCTCAATTTGATCATCTTTATTTATGACCCAAGGGGAAAATACACACACACACACACATACACACACACACACACACACACACAGAGTTAAGATCAAGCTAGGAAGTCAGTTGTCTTAAAAATAAAAAAATAAAAAAAAAAAAGGAAAAGGTCTAGGAAAAGCAGAATGTGTAGCTCTGCCTTAGAAAATTGTCCCAAAGAAACACAACTGTATGCTTTCTATACTTCCATTTTTAAAATTACATATATAAACTCTTATTTATATTTGCATATGCATAGGGAAGAAGTATATAGAAGGATATGTGTCTATCTATATATACACCAAACCGTGGCACATTTATCTAAAGTGGGTGAGTAGTTAAGAAAAGGGGCCTTGAGTTTTTTTCTTTATACATTTTAACACTGTACACATTTATTTTATTTTATAATGAGAGTGAGCTACTTTTAGAAAACCAAAAAAAAAAAAAAAAAAAAATTAAAGGAAGATTGATGATCAAATGGAGAAAATACCTTATGAATGCAAAAATTCTATTATTATAATTAAGATGAACACAATTATTCCAGCTTTTCGTTTCAGAGCTAAGGACGTGTCTGATGATCAGCATTTTGATGCCTCTGGAGACACTCACTGGTGCTTGGCGCAGCTACTAAGAATCCTGCAGTCATGGCTTCCGACCTCCTCAAACCCTCAAGGAGACAGCAGACCCACGGCCTCATTTACTCTCCTCTGCATTGCCTGTTGCATCTGGACCCTCTCTCACAGACACAGTGTACACTTCACTGGACTCCACTCCCAAATGTACTACATTTATTTTATCACTCAGAGACCCTTTAGGCCAGACACCCTAGCCTGCCCTTGGGCTGTATTCTGAAAGAAAAGCAGCACCTACAACAGTGTGGAACACCAGATGCTCTATTGCTCCTTTTGAAAAAATCCACAGCTTCATCCAAATCATGAAACACTAATACAATTTGAAAGCTGTCCTTATAGACTTCTGGGAATCTCTTCTAAAGAAACAGCTCAAAACACAGAAGGTGGCTTCTGCCCAAAGGTGCTCAGAGCAGCACGGTTTATAATAGATTAAATCTGGAAGCCATCAACGTGTTCAACCAGAAGACAAAGCAAATGCTGGTATGTCCCCCTTCATGAAATATTGGGCAATATTAGTGGTATATACGCATTTGTCCTGGTTAAGTGTTTTGGTATCAACCTGCTGTGGCCCAATTTGGCCCAAATTCACTGCTCTAGAACCGAGTAGCTATGTGTTCCTGAGCAAATTACCCAAGCAAATTACCTAACTCTGGCTCAGTTTTCCCATCTGTAAGAAAAGGGATAATAATGAGATCCACCTTAGAAGCCTTGGATCATAGCAAGCACTCAAACAATTTTAGCTCTCGTCATTGCCACCACCACCATCCTCAACCCTGCATGAGATATCAGATAATAATAATAGCAACCATGTTTTGTGCCTTTTTAAAGCCATGTTCTAGCCTATTGTGTATGCATTATCTCAGTTAGTCCTAACAGCAGCTTTGGCAGGCATAAGTATTATTATCCCCATTTTACTCAACAGGAACCCAAGGCTCAGAGGCTTTAAGTAACTTGTCCCAAAGTCACATGGCTAGTGAATGACAAGGTAAGATTTTGGCCCGGGTTTCTCTGATGGTAAAAACTGTGTACTTAAGCACTCTAGTGGCTTCCTGAAGGTAGGGGATGGTAGTGGGAGATGGTAATGGGAGTGGTGATTTATGCAGGGCTTGCAGACAATAGGTGGGAGAACCAGGAGTGCAGCTTCCATTTCCTGCCTCCAATTTGGGGCTCCCTTCTCATTATTCCCCCACACCATTATTTCAGGAATGAAAGGATAAAACCCATCACTTTGGAAAAAGGGGGGCTGCTTCCTGACTTTAACAGATAATGACTTCCACACAATAAAACCAGCTTACCAGAAATACCATCAGACCCAGCAAATCCAAGTCCCAACGAAATAAAATAAGGGGAAAAATAGAGAAGGCTTCAAATGTCATGAGAATAAAATATTTAATGTCATAAAAGGGTGCATAGGCTTTATGAGAATACCACACATAATAATCTTGGAAATGCTATTACGCCACCTACCCACCTAGCCTGCTCCAAATTCATAAAGGAAAGATGCAAATGCACTGATTGGAAAGATGCAAATGCTCCTGATTGAGGAGCTACGCCCTCCTTTTCATTTCCCAAACTTTGAGTCCTGTGTGCAGGCACTGAATCAGTGGACACAGTACAGTTCCAATTTCCTTCTTTACTGGCTATTCTTATGTCCTTTTCCAATACTCATCCTCTTTAGACTCCTCTGGATCTCTTGGATGCAGAGGAGGAGGAATAAATGCTGGATATTGGTAGAGGATAAAGAGAAGAAAGTGCCCCTCCCTTGATGCTCTGTAACATTGGGGACATTCGCCCTATCCCTAGGGAACTATTCTCAGCCTTGGGAAGGTGTCTTCTGATGAATTAAGAGAATGAGCTTTGGAGTTTGACAGAGTTTGGAGTTTGCTCTGCCTTTACCTGGCTGGCTGGATTTGGGCATGTTTCTCATACTTTCTGACTCTATTTCCTCATGGATAAAATGGGAGTAATAATAATGCTTGGCTTATAAGGTAGCTGTGAGGATTTCCAGGGCCAGGCACATAATTAGTACTGAAACGCTCTCTCTCTCTATCTGTATCAGTAATACTAGACCTGATATTATTTATAGCATTTATTCATTTATTTTTTAGTAGCTTTAATAATATCAGGCCTAATATCAGGCACTGATCAAGGTATTTAATACATACAGATAATTCTCTATCTGTGGACCTATTTGACCAGAGGATACTTTGATGAAGACACCATGGGGGAGATGTGTCATCCTGTAAATCCTGTTTCCCAACCCAAGAGTCTGAAGTTATTTCCATAAAGACACCTGCCTGCTGCCTTTGCATCTTTCTAACAATTTTTAAAAAGAAAAATAGGGCAACCATCAGTCCCCTCATTTTGAATTTTGAAAAAACCTGTCTCAGTTGTCTTCTGAATCTATCATACCCCATGTGGCTGATCTGCAGGGATAAATTTAGCCTTGAAAGTCCACTTCTGGAAAGGAAAAACAAGTCTCTAGGGGCCAGACCCCATGGAGGCTCAGCCCAGCTGTACGGTGTAGGAGGGTTACATGCCCAGGCAGACAGGGCTGGGCTTTCCCTCGTCAGCAGTGCCTGGGCTGTGCTCCAAGGTGATTTCTCACTCTGCTGATTCTTCTTGCTAGTCTTCCCCACCCCTCTTGAATTTTGTTCCTTTAATTACAGTCCAATTGAGTTATTAAAAGGGGGAAAGGATGAGCAATGGAGAAAAGCCATCTCTCTCTCTTACTGAACCAGATTCCAGTTTTTGCCTCCCTCTGAGAAATGCTATAAGGTCCCTGGCCTATAATAAATGGAAATCCATATGTTTATTCATCTTGACTTTTAGAAAGGCAGCCTCTTGTTGTTATCTTTCAGCAGCTCTGTGCAATCAGGGATCCTGTGATCTTTCCTAATATCTGGCAGGCCAGATGGTTTTTTAGGTCAAAGTGAAAAAAGAAAAAGATGGGGCCGAGGAGGCAGAAATGTGAATGAGTGATTTGTAAGGTTGAGGAGTGTGTGATCAGTTTGAAATTGGTCTGGAATTCAAGGGCAGGGCTAATAACTGACCATACAGGCTCCTCCTGAAAGACATCATCACTCTAGGACCCAGCAAGTATGCAGATCCTTCCACTTCCTTTCTATGAAGGCCCTGACTATTCAATGTTGCCCCTCCTTTCTATCCTCCTTTTCCATTATATTTCTCCACATACCCCAGTTTCCTACCAGATAGTTTTATTTTTCTCATGTGTGAAGTGAAGGTAATAATATCTAGCTCATATTATTACTGTGAGCATAAGGTTGGTTGAAAGAAGCAAAGCACTTAGAACCGTGCTTGGCACAGTCTTTGTATGGATGGTTGCTTTTATATTATTAGCTTTTCTTTTTTGTAAAATGGACATGATAGTTCCAGGTAGGTGACAGTTATAGGCATTAATTGCCATGAACATAGGCAAAATAGCACATAGTAGGTGCTCAGTGAATGCCAGTTCTCTCTTATGACCATTCTTTTCTCTGCAATACTCACACCAATCCTCTCAGATAATTCTCACACAGGGAAACAAAGTGGTTTGTTCAAAGTTACGCTGCAATCCTGCTGAAGTCTGTCTTGTCTTCTGAAGGGGCTTATAAAACAAGGCGTAACTCTTGTGGTGTTTTGCTCCTGGTCCATTCACAGTGCTGGATACAGGAATGTTGCAAAATAAATAATTATACTATACAGTGACAAAGGTGATGCTATGAGGCCATTAGCTGTTGGAATGTGCAACTGGAAGGGAGTCTTGGAATTAAATCTAGGTTGTATTACTACCTCCCTACATGAACTTGAGCAATTTCTGTATCTTTCTACGCCGTTGTTTTTCTGTTTGTATAATGGGAGAGGGTCCCTTCTGGCTCTAGTAGCCCTTGTCTGTGTCCATGCAATGGGTAAATGGGTAGACTAAAGATGACCACACATTCTTTGCTACTCTTCTCATTGACAGGTGAAATCTAGCTCTCTCCCCCTTGAATCTGGGCTGACCTTATTGACGTGCTTGACCAATAGAATGTGGTAGAAATGATGTTCTGAGACTTCTGAGGCTGGGGACTAAGAAGCCTTGCAGCTTCTGCCTAGGCAGTTAGAACGCTGCATCTTGGGATGGTCCCTTGGTAAGCCCAGGTTTCATGATGTGAGAAGCCCAAGCCAAATGGGGAGCCCATGATAAAATCATCTATCCAGTCGACAGCCCTAGCTCAGGTTCAGCATAGCCAGTGTCAACCACCAGTGATGCCAGTCCTAGCCCCAGACAAGTAATAAAGGAACCCTTCTGCAAATGACTCCTCCAGCCCCAGATGTCCCATCTGTCTTTGATCAGAGACAAACCAGCTGTACCCTCCACCTAGTCCTGATTCAAAAAACTATAGACAAAACAAGAGTGTGTGAAGCTACTGAGTTTTGGGGTAGTTTGTTACGCAATAATAGAAAGCTGGAACCAGGAAAGTGAGCTATGAACTGATACTTCAAAAGGGGTATTGTGATCACCAGATTGTCTGGTGTTGGGTTAATCAAAAGGCTTCCCATGCTGGGAAAACCAGAAAAACATAAAAGAATGGCATTAGTGAAATGCGTCAGGGGGCAGCAGTTACTTAGAGATGGTGGTGGAAGTGTCCTCCATACGATGCTGTGATTAAGTGCTTGCAGTTTTCTTTGTTTTTGTTCTCTATCTTGATTAAAATTTTGCAGTGTTTATACTGCCACACAGAATAAATGGACCCATAGCTTACATTTCAAACTGTGCCTTGCTGACATCATTATGTTTGTCAGATTTATAACATTTCCAACACACAACAATTTTTCACTCTTGGAAATACTGAAGGGGAACACAGGCTCCCTCTCTTTTCTAATGTTTCATTCACTGTTACTTCCTCTATCCCTGGTCAAGGGATATGATCTCCTTGTAAATAACTGAAAATAAAAATAGTAGCATAATTATTTATATATTATTTACTGTATCACCCTCCTCATATGATCTTTTACTTATTATCAGTATGTCATTGCTATTGTAGCAAACTACTACGCAATTGGTGGTTTAAAGTAACGCAAATTTATTATCTCACAGTTCTACAATTTAAAAGTCCAACTTGGGTCTCAATGGGCTAAAATTTAGGTGTTGGCAGGGTTGCATTCCTTTCTGAAGGTTCCAGAGGTAAGTCTTTCTCTTTGCTTTTCCAGCTTCTAAACACCACTTCTCTTCCTTAGCACGTAACTATCTTCCTCCAACTTCATAACTGGCAATGCTGCCTCTCTCTACCCCACTCCTCTGCCCTCCTGAGCACACTCTGACAATCCAAGATACTCTCGCTCTTTTAAGGTCAGCTAGTCATCTTAATTCCGTATGCAAATTTAATTCCTGCCTCTGTCATGAAAGGTAACATACCAGTCACAGGTTCTGGGAATTAGGATGTGGACATCTTTACAGGGGCCATTATTTTGCCTACTACACATCTTATGGCCATCTTCCAATTGACCAGTTACCTATATGAGAAACACATTATCCAAAGGGAAGCCTCCCACAGCAGAACCAGAAAGCTGAGCAAAAATATGTCAGATTTTTAAAATCTTGTGTTTCAAAAGTTGAGGTCTAGAAGGCAGAGCTATTATAGAAGGTAAAACAATAATCATCATTATAATGGCAATAATAAAACAATAGAAGAATCTGTGATCTGTTAGAGAATTACCTTCCCTCATATCCACAAAGAAGTAAAGGTCATTTGAGCTGGTGGAAGAGAGGAATGT
Source organism: Theropithecus gelada (assembly GCF_003255815.1). Taxonomy (NCBI): domain Eukaryota; kingdom Metazoa; phylum Chordata; class Mammalia; order Primates; family Cercopithecidae; genus Theropithecus; species Theropithecus gelada. Next base: position 24,165,296 of record NC_037683.1, on the reverse strand, counting down.
TGGAAGTCAAACAAAGTAATCTAGAAAATGCTAATGAGTATCGTAAAAGGGGTCCCATCCTCTATCCTTACCAGGCTAAGCCCATGCGTGGATGAAGAGGATGAGGGGATACAGAATATCAGGTGGGCTTGAGGGTTATGAAGGTAAAGGGGTTCTGGGCATCCCTTGCTATATAGCACAGGTTGACAGCAAGCATAGTGAGTGCTCCTCCCCACTGTGAAAACAGCGGAGTATAGATCCTGTCCTGGCATGTCTAGATCAAAAGAGCTCCAGACAGCTTTTCTCAGATCCTCCAGGTGGAACTGTTGGACATTTCTCATGCCCTCTAGAGGCTGGAAAAGCTAGCTGATGGACAGAGTCAGCTGGCTTTAAATGACCTTGTGGTGGAATAAAGCAGATGAGGCAGCAGCTGTACTGCACACCTGTGATTCAGGTGGGAATGGAGAGGAAGGAGAGTGATGGACAAGGGTCAAATGAAGGAGCAGGTACCAGATTAAAAAGTGATGGCCCAGCACCAAACATCCCCTTAGCTCCTAGGCCTTATGGGTACATCGGCCCTTTGAACTCAAATGTTCAGTTAAGAGATGGGAGGCAGAAAAAAACTGAAATTGACTAGAGTTAAGTTTCCACTAACAATGGAACAGAAATGAAATGAAATTCAGTTACAGAAACGTTATAGAACATTAGATATGCTGTGCTCCTAAATTTGTGTGGCCGCATATATATCCACTACATACAAATATCAGTAATGTGGTCTCATTATCTCACTTATAAATGGTACTTTGTAAATCCCAGATCATTGTCAGTTATGTTCTTTGAGCCTTTTGAGTTTTTTTTTTAAGAAAAATTTGTAAGTACCATTGCTGCCTTTTGAAAGATTAAGAAACTGATGCTAATGAAGTCAACATAGACTCCAAAGCTATGGTCATTCTAATGCCTAAATCCAGGCTTTAGCCCAAATCACTCAGCCCAATCTCCTTTCCATGATTCTTCAACAAGAACTCATCTCAGCTCCCAGTGTGGGAAAGCAAGCCAAAGTGGCCCTGGCAGGAGGACTGATAGTGAGACACTGTCCTGGTCTTCCACCCTGCCACCTGGTGGTAAGACCTTGGAAAGTCACTGCTTCCTGAGCCTGTTCCACATTCCTGAGGGAATCTACCACTGCTCAGGTTTGTTGTGAGGATGAGCTCTTAGCTTGTAGACATGCTTTGAGAACTCTAAAGTATTCTAAAAATATAAGGCATTATTATGTAATACCTGAAGGAATTTCTTAGAAGGTGACCTAAGAGAAGAAGTTTCTCTTTACAGACATGATGGAAAGTCTACAGAGAAATGAAAGGGATTTAAAATCTCAGGATAAACGTGGGATTGCCCTGTCTATTCTGAAGCACAGAGAGGAGCTTGCCTTACATCCATTGAACCCTAAAGTAGTGCTTTTAAAATTACATCCTTAATCTAGAGAGGAGGGTCTTTGACAACTTCATCAGACCGTTGAATTTTCTCTTATCCCCTAGGGAATGAATGTTCTTTCTCTTTCTTTCTCTTTTAATTTTTCCAGTTTATGTGAATAAAAGACAAAGAGACACAAGCCCAACCTACACACACACACACACACACACACACGCACACACACACCCCTCTGTATTTGAGGTGTCATTCCTATGGGATGTCTATCCTAAAAGAAAAAGAGAAGGATCTTAATTAGAGAAAAGAGAACTAATGGAAAAAAGGAAAGAGGCAGACAACTTAATCCTTTGAAAAAGGTCAGCCTCATGTTGTGGACACAACACAGGACATCCTTTTGAGCTGTCTGTCCACTGGCTGGGTTTAAGCCTTGAGCAAATCCTCCTCTCCCCCACTAGCACCTTTCCAATGTGCTATATGAAGGGTTAGGTTTCAATGGTCTGAGGCAGACAGCTGTTGATGTATATCAATCTAGCATCTATAACTCTTATTGCCAGCACCCCAGTTTTTCTTGAGAATCTATGCCTTCCCCCATCTCAGGGCTATGCATTTCAGGTGTAGCTGCCTCCTGGTGCAAGCTCCAGGCATGGCTGGCTCTGGGATGAGCCATTAATCCCCCTGACCAGTAACTGGTGCAGGGATAGATGGGCATGACAATCAAGTTGGCCCAATGAGAAGGAATCTGGTGACAGTAGTTGGAGGTACTAGGAAAGAGGCGTTTTTGTCCTGTAGGACTTGCATCCAGCCTGCAGCTGGCCCGAGAATGCTACAGTGCTAAGGAAAGTAGAGCTAAGATTAGCAGTGGTATTCCAATGACATTGCTTGAGCCCTTCAATCCAATTTTCTCCAGACTTCAACTTAAGCCAATGCATTTCTTTTTTTTTTTTGCCTATACTAGTTTGAGTTTAGTTTCTATCACTTGTAATCCTGAGAATTCTAATCACTAAAATTTCTAATTGCCCATTCACCTCTGAAGATCTGTTGATCTTTGCATCTCAAATATAGTTTCACTGCATTATCTCATTCTAGAAGCTTCTTCATATTGATCTCCTGACCTCTGTCTGTTTCTCAGCTGGTGTGTAGCCGCATTAAGGGCCAAGTGTGTGTTCTATCTCCCTTGGGTCTTATTCAGACAGCCTAGTCCACAGCAGGATTCCCATCCCTGCTTCTATCCTTCGCTTCTTCTTCTTTCTTTTTTCTTTATTTACTGAGATGGGTACTTTTGGGGTATTGAGCCAAATCAACAGATTCCCTGGGTTCTCCCTCAGTTTTTTAAGAAACATAAACTGAAAAGCCAGTCAGTGCTATAATATGTCACAGGTGACTTAATAAAGCTAAGTACAGCACACAGTAAGGATACTGTATGGAAAAGAAGGTCACCTGTGGGGAGGGAAAAGGTTTTATAAAGGAGATGTCTCGGGAAAGATGTTCACTTGTTTGCTTCATAGGCTTGGAAAGCAATTCTTTCTAGGCAGAGAGAAGGTACAAGAAAAAGTTCTGAGGCATGAAACAGGCAGGCAAGTTCATAGAACCCCATCTAATCAGCTCCATTAGGCTCTAGTGTAGATTGAAATGAAGCAATAAGAGATGTGGCTGGAGAGACTGAAAAGGGACCACAGAAAGAAGAACATTGAATGCCAGGCTGAGTTTAGCCTATGTGGCAATGTTTCCCAAGTGTATTTTCAAGATACCCCAACACACACACACACACACACACACACACACACACACACACACACGTTAAAAAGTCAGGTTCCTGGGACTTAATTTCCTCTCTAGAATAAAAGCTTCTAGAGGTCAAACCCTGTATCTTAGGTCATTCTTATAAAACCATCAATTTTGGCACACCCTTCTGCAAGCAACAGGAACCCTCCCACTTCTTCTTCTGTGACCTTGTCCCACACTAGATACTAAAATTCCAAGCAAACAAGGCTGCCTCTCCCTTCCTTCATGTCTTTGCTTGGCTGTCTCCCCTCTTTCCCTAATGTAAGTTGACTCATCTTTTGAAGCCAACGCCAAAGCCAAAAGCCAACGTTCCAAGAAGCCTTCTTTGAAACTGAGGTCCCAGCTGAAACTTTCTCTTCTGGACCACATCAAAGCACCTCCTGTCCATACTAGTTACACCTCATTGACATCCCCCCTACTATTGTATTCACAGAGGTAAGGCATTCCGTGTCTTACTCTCAAATGGACTGTAAGCTTCTGAAGGTCAGAAGTTCTCCAAGACCTATTGTGTGGTGGGCACTTAAGTTATAATATCTTGTTTCATTCTTCCAACAATTCCAAGAGGTAGGTATAATGATCTCACTTTACAGGTGAGGAAACCAAGGTAGGTTGGCGTGCTGAAGGCCGCAGAGGCAGGTGAGGGTAGTGCGAGTGTGATCCTCCTTACCAGCATTCCCTCACAGGGCAGGGCTTCCAGCAGGTGGCCTTAGCACCTGGGCCACTGCCATGTTCCTGGGCCAATAGGCACTTACCACACATCCTGAGGAGTCCACCTGCCGGTCAGATACACACTTGAAGTTGCGAGTGCAGCCCCCATTGTTCCGAGAGCAGTCACGAACTGGCCCGAAGGAGGACAGCAGGTCATTGATGGTTTCAAAGTATGTGGACAGCATCGCTTCTTCCCTTGGAGAGAAAGGGGATGGTTAAACCCCAGAGACATTTGCATCCCTAGATTTAAAAAAATGTGAATTCAGTACATTTGAAACCATAACTTACTTATAATCAGGAAAATAATAACAATCAATATTACAAAAAGGAAACAACAACAGGTATACCATCATATGACACGGTGCTTGTCAAGTTGTGATACAGAGAAATAGACCTAGAACTCTATACTCTTTATTTCATTAATACTTATGATTCTTGGAGGCAGTCATGAGATGTACACTTTACTATAAGTGAACTGTGGCTTAGCAAGGTGAAGTATCTTGCTGAAGGCCAGCAGCTTACAATGTGACAGAAGTGAAGTTTGTATTAACTTCCAGCTGAGTCCAAAGAGAAGGCTCTTCTCACTACCTCTTAGCTTGCATCCTACCTGTTTCTACAGATTTCAGAGCTCCCTATAGCAACTCTGCAATTGGGCACATTCCTATTATTCCAACTTTGTGAATATAAAATTGAAACCATGAAAGATTGTGGGACTGACTCCAAATCCAACAGTCTATAAACAGCAGAGCCAAGACATAAACACAGGAATCTGACCCTCTAGGGCCCTAGATCCTTATTTTTCAGACTATTGTGTATAAGTCACACCATCGAGACTGTCAGCAACAGTTGTTGGAAAGGTCATGGGATTCCAGGGAAATACATGATTCCTCCCAAATGAGGTTCTTAAAAGATAAGACTAGACTTGATACCATAATCCATGGATCTGCCAAAATTTTATGAGATGGAATTCTCTACGATGGAGGATACAGATGGGAGCTTCTGATGCTATCTTCTGCAGAAAGGGCCCGAAATAAGAGATACACTTGCACTGGGGTATATGATTTCCACACTTACAGGAGATTTTAAAGGAGCACCATGAGCAGTGAGAAGAAGCACATATCCTTCCCTGGTCTGTGCCTCATGAGGTCCAGAGCTGTGAAGCAAGGGAAAGGAAGCAGGAAGAGGCTAGCACACACTAGAGGGGGTATCTCTGCACCATCCTGTATACCTTCTCCCATTCTTCTCCACCTCAGGCTTGGACCAGGTTTGAAACTCCTAATTCATTTCCTGCCTCCAGTCTTACCCCTTCTGTCCCATCTTTCATACTGACTGTCATTGAACTTGGTAAATCCCAGCTCTAATTAGATACTCCTCTGATCAATAGCTTCCCAGTACTTAGAGAAAAAATATAAATTAACTTCTCTGGCATTCGGACTTCATAATCTGGTCCCTGATTACCTGTCCAGCCCCATTGACCCTCTCCTCACATCTCTATCCACTAGGTACAGGCCTCATCTCATTCCCTGAACACAGAATCTCTGAAAACAGGTTCTAAACTGGAAAGTTACATGCAAGAGGTTTATTGACGAGCCCTCTTGGGAGATGCATCTGTAGAAGGCGAGGAAGGGCTGGGCGTGGTGGCTCACGCTTGTAATCCCAGCACTTTAGGAGGCCTAGGAAGGAGGCTTACTTGAGCCCAGGAGTTCAAGACCAGCTTAGAAAACGTGGCAAAACCCTGTCTCTACAAAAGTTTTTTTTTTTAATTAACAGGGTTTAGAGGAGCATGCCTGTGGTCCCAGCTACTCAGGAGGCTGAGGCGAGAGGATCTCTTGAGCTACAGTGAGCCATGATCAAAACCCTGTCTCAAAATAAAATAAAATAAAAAATAAAAAATAAATGGCAAGCAAACAAGGCAGGATTTGATAAAGGGAGAGACTGACCTACAATGCGGGTCTAAAGCATCAGTTGATCCTGCAGGGAGCTCTGGAGCTGAGAAGGCCCTTTATGGATGTCCTGAACTAAGGCAAGGAATCCAAGGCCTTTGCATCCCCACAGTAGCCAGTCATTGGTGGGGGCTGCTGTCTGGAATGGGATACACTTGAATAAGCCAGTTCCCTGAGGCTGAAGGCAATGCCTAGTCACTGACAGCCACAGCTGGTGGGGGGGTGGGCTGGCCCTGAAGAGGGTATCTGGGTGTGGTACCTGCAGGCACCTCTCTCCATCCCTAATCATGCTCTTCCTTCTGCCTGAGATGCCCATTTCCAAATGCTTACCTGATGAAATCCTAAGAATCTGTCTTTGAAAACTCTTCATATTCATTCATTCATTCATTCATTCATATATTATAAAAGCTTACTGAGTGCTTACCATGTACTACGCACAATGCTAGGTGCTGGGGACACGGCAGTGACATTAGGCAAGGTCCTGACTCCCGAACTACACAGTAGCTTTATGTTACCACCTTTATGAAACCTTCTCTGCTTCCCCCTACTAGAATTAATTCCTTTTCCCTGTGAGCATATTGGCTAAATCTTTTAACTTATTGATCTTAATTATCAGCTTCACAGTCTCCCAGAGAGACTATAAGCTTTTAAAGGAAAAGGCTCAAGATTTATTCATTTCTCTTTAGCCCTCCAGGGGCCTGGAAGGAACCTGTGCTAGGTAAACGTTTTCGAATGAAACACAGAAAACACCCAAAGGCTTAGACGCAGTCTTCACCAATGAGTAGTTTTACTAAGAACCTCCTCAGCAGGGAAGTCTTCTCTGTTTCCCCACCTCTGGGTCCCCGTTCCAAATCCTTCCTGTTCAGGGATGCAGCACAGGGACAAAGGAGAAGGGTGAGGCGCTGCCAGGATTATCCCTTGCTTCCTAACTTTGTATGCAGCCAGGTGACAGGTTTATGGGAGAGGAGAATTAACAGTTCCTGAAATGAACCTCTGGGGAGACTTGCCACTTTTGAATCATGAAGAGAGTTGAGGATCCTGGGAAGACATTAAGCCTATTAAAATATTAATACCCTAGAAGGGAGAAGAAGAAATGGAAAGTAAGAGGAGGAGATAAGGCAGAGGGACCCGGCTGGGCACGGTGGCTCACGCCTGTAATCCCAGCACTTTGGGAGGCCTAGGCGGGCTAGGTCAGGAGATCAGGACTATCCTGGCTAATGTGGTGAAACCTCATCTCTACTAAAAATATAAAAAATTAGCCGGGCATGGTGGCATGTTCCTGTAATCCCAGCTACTCGGGAGGCTGAGGCAGGAGAACTGCTTGAACCCGGAAGGCAGAGGTTGCAGTGAGCCGAGATTCTGCCATTGCACTCTAGCCTAGGTGACAGAGCGAGACTCCATTTCAAAAAAAAAAAAAAAAAAGACAGAAGGACCTGAGAAAGTGAGAGAATAAGAGACAAACAGATAGAGAAACTGTTGAGAAGGAAAGAAGGGACACAGAGAGACAGAAACACATACAGTCACCTGGAAACAGATAAAGTATAGATGGACAGACAGAGAGACAGAGAGTTATAGAGGGACACAGGTCATAGAGACAGAGAGGAAAAGAAAGGCAAATAGGGGAGAGAAAGAATGTGAAAAGATAAAAATGAAAAGTTAGAATTGGAAAAAGAAAGCAAAGAGAGAAACAGAGGCATAAGAAACAGATGAAAAGAGGAGACATCCTCAAGGTAAACAGAACAAATGAGCAAGTGTGCTGAGGAGAGGGGGAGAAGGCGGAAGGGGGAGTGAGAAAAGGGAGCAGGAGGAGACAAATGCAGAAAAGACAGAATGAAAGGGGAGAGAAAGACACTGAGTGAGAAAGAAAACAGAGGCCCGGCACAGTGGCTCATGCCTGTAATCCCAGCACTTTGGGAGGCTGAGGCGGGCGGATCACTTGAGGTCAGGAGTACGAGACCAGCCTGGCCACCATGGTGAAACTCCGTTTCTACTAAAAATACAAAAAATAGTCGGGCGTGGTGGCTCGCACCTGTCGTCCCAGCTACTCAGGAGGCTGAGGCAGGAGAATCGCTTGAACCCAGCAGGTAGAGGTTGCAGTGAGCCAAGATGGCACCACTGCACTCCAGCCTAGGAGACAGAGTGAGACTCTGTCTCAACAAAAGAAAAAGAAAAGAGAAGAAAACACAGAGCCATGGAGAGCAGAGCCGGACAACAACAAAGAAACAAGGAAAGGGAAGTGAAAAACAAGCTAAAACATGTCACCTTTCTGTGGAACCTGGAGACAGTTCAAGTTATAAAAATACAAAGGCTGTCCGCTTTTAAAAGGATTGATTCCGCATAAACATCAGTTACATGAGGGGAACATTACTTAAAACACAAAGACCTGACCCAGGGGCCATTACCAAGTCAAGAGAAGTGATTGTGTCAGGCTAGGGAATGAAGAATCCGAGCACAAGACAGAAAAAGAGCTTAAAGCAGACACTGGCGTTTTCTTAACTCTGTGGCTCAATCCTTCATCTCGCTTGTGGAGCCCAGGGTTTAAGGTCTGTCGGCTCTTAGAGCTGCCCCAATCTGGGGGCGGGGTGGGGGGCAGCAAAGAGAAGAATGGAAGAGCACTGGGGGCGGAGACAGGCTGGACTGATGGACACTGCCCTGGGGCATCAGGAGACCAGGGTGAGAATCCCACTTTTGCCAGCAGTCACCAAAATTATCAACATCCTCTTCATTAGTTAGGATTTCCTGGGCACCTGCTATGTGCTAAGCATGGTACTAGGTTTCCTTCCTGTAATATTATCTGTGATTTTCACAAGAGCCCTAGAAATGACAGTTTTATACCCAATGTACAGCTGGAGAAACAGGGTCTTAGGGAAGTTATGTCACTTGTTGCAGTTCTCAATGGCGTGATGCAGTGAGGCCAGGCTGTGCACTCGAATCTGCGTGACCTCAAGTCCTGAGCTGCCTGAGTTAAGCTTCAACAACTTACTCTGTATCTTGGGCAAGTCAGAGCCCTCCTAACAGCAAGGCCAGTAAGAATCTGTGTTCAATCTCTCTGTCTTAGCAGAGGAGGACAGAATGGGCAGAGCCTGGGCGGTCTTTACGTACTTCCCATAACCTGATTCCTGGGTCATGCATGTGATCCACAATAGCCTCAATCCATGCAGGAACAGAAGGGGAAAGCACAGTGTTTAAGTTTACTAGAAGGGCCATAACAAGTACCATGAACCAGCTCACTTAAAACAACAGAAATTTATTCTCTCGCCATTCTGAAGGCCAGAAGTCCAAAATCAGGGTTTGGTAGAGCTCTGGTCCCTCTGTAGGCTCAAGGAGAGAATCCTTCCTTGCCTCTGCAGAGCCTTCCATGGCTCCCGGCCATGCTTAGCTTTTCTTGACTGGCAGCTTCAGGACTCCTTCCTCTGTCCCCATCATCACATGGCCTTCTTGCCTGTGTGTGTGTGTCCTCTCCTCTTCTTAAAATGACACCATTTGGGCTGGGCGCGGTGGCTCACACCTGTAATCCCAGCACTTTGGGAGGCCGAGGCAGGTGGATCACGTGAGGTCAGGAGTTCGAGACCAGCCTGACCAACATGATGAAATCCCATCTCTACTAAAAATACAATAATTAGCAGGGCGTGGTGGCGGGTGCCTGCAATCCCAGCTACTGAGGAGGCTGAAACAGGAGAATCGCTTGAACCCAGGAGGCGGAGCTTGCAGTAAGCTGAGATCACATTGCACTCTAGCCTGGGCGATGAGCAAGACTCCGTCTCAAAAAAAAAAAAAAAAAAAAAAGAAAAAAAAAAAAAAAAAAAAAAAAAGACACCATTAGTTGGGTTTAGGGTCCACCTTAATCTGTTGTAACCTTTTCTTAGTTATATCTGCAAAGGCCTTATTTCTAAATAAGGCCACATTCTGAAGTTCTGGTGAACACAAATTTTGTGGGGACACAATTCATGCAATTACACAGGGCACAGGGCGAATGTGCCCACATTTGCTTGGTAGGACAGAGCCAGAACTAAATAAAACACCTCAGTCCTTGACTCTTATCAAAGTGCTCCTAACACTGCACTGGCTCTTCTCACTCTAGACACTTCATATTTCATTGTGGTCCTTACAGGGTTTGAAAAATCTTAGGGAAAGGATCATGATGAAGTCACTCGCCATATTATCTGTGCCTTTATTTGGAAGGAGAAAAGACCAACTTCAATTAAATACCTACCACACTCCAGGAACTGTGTGGAGGGTTTTCAACCACTCTACAGAACAGAGCTCGGCAAACTTTTCTGTACAGGGCTAGATAGTAAAGATCTTAGGCTTTGCAGGCCACACAGTCTCTGTCCCAATCGCTCAACTCTGCTTTTATGATACACAATCATAGACAACACACAAAAGAATAAATGTAGCTATGTTTCAATAAAACTGTATTAAAGACGGGTGTAGTGGCTCATGCCCATAATCCAGCTCTTTGAGAGGCTGAGATGGGAGGATAGCTTGAGCCCAGGAGTTCAAGACCAGCCTGGGCAACAGAGTAGGATCCCATTTCTATAATTTATTTATTTTTTAATTAGCCAGGTGTGGTGATGTGTGCCTGTAGTACCAGTTACTCAGGAGGCTGAGGTGGGAGAACTGCTTGAGCCTGGCAAGTCTGGGGAGGTGGGGGTCAAGGATTCAGTAAGCTGTGAGCATGCTACTGCACTCCAACCCGTGTGACACAGTGAGACCCTGTCTCAAAAACAACAACAACAACAACAACAACAAAAACTATATTTATAGAAAGACACAGCCAGATGAATTATTTTCTGTTTTAGAGGTGAAAACCCTGAAGTCAGTGTTGGAGTTAGGATTTGAACCCAGGTAGGTCCAACTTCACATTCTCCTACATGAATCTTCTGAAACTCAGCCTTCTCATCTGTAAAATGGGAACAATATCTGTCTCACTCTCAACTCTGTAGATGATTATGAGGATATAATAACACGATATAGAAATGTGTTTTCCAAACCCTAAAACCTAATGCAAACTTATTCATTGTTTATTCATTCAATAAATATCTGAGCACCTGCTGCATGCCACGTACTGAGCTGATTATTATTATGGCTTTTCTTTGGCCTCCCATCACCTGTTTCTGTTCCTATATAACCCAGACATTGTGTAAAAGGTTCCAAACATCTTTCTATCTCTGACATACAAATTATTATTTTTTCTGTTAATACTGGTTCCAAAACAGAGATAGCCAGACCCCACCAGACTGGGTGAGACAGCCATCCCCTCATTACCTGACCGGTCAAGTGCAAATGCATCACCTGGATTCCATTTGGCTGAATCAGCCCAAGCCCCACTCAGGGTGAGCATTAGGCAGGGTGGCTGGGAACAGATGCTGACATGGCCCACTGTTAATAAATACCAGGAAAGGTCTGTGTCACTCATAGAGAGATGTGAATAGATGATGCCAAGCCAAGACAGTGACAAGTCCCCCACTGATGCAGATTAATCATTCGCTGGTAATAGCCGGCAACCTTGTTTCCTGAGCTCCCTGGGAAAGAGGAACCTAAGACAAGGTACTGATAAAAATCAAGCTCCTGGTGGGCACGGTGCCTCACACCTGTAATCCCAGCACATTGGGAGGCTGAGACAGACAGATCACAAGGTCAGGAGATTGAGACCATCCTGGCTAACATGGTGAAACCCCATTTCTACTAAGACTACAAAAAATTAGCTGGGCATGGTGGTGGGTGCCTGTAGTTCCAGCTACTCAGGAGGCTGAGGCATGAGAATTGCTTGAACCAGGGAGGCGGAGGTTGCAGTGAGCCGAGATCGCGCCACTGCACTCCTGCCTGGGCAACAAAGCGAGACTCCATCTCAAACAAACGAACAAACAAAAATTCCAGCTCAGTTTTTTTTTTTTTTAAATTTTAAAGAAAGAAAGCTTTGTTGGGATATAATTCACATACCATATGATTTACCTACTTAAAGTGTACAGTTTAAGCAGGGTACAGTTTAAGTGATCAATATTTAAATATTTTCATCAACTCAAAAAGAAACCCTGCCTCTATTATGAGTCCCTGCCTACTTCCTCCCAATGCCCCTAGTATTGGGAAACCACAAATCTTCTGTCTTTACAGATTTACCAACTCTGAACACTTCATGTAAATTAAGTCATATAATCTGTAGTCTTTTGTGACTGGCTACTTTCAGTTAGCATAGTGTTTTCAAGGTTCATCCATGCTTCAGCATGTATCACTACTTCGTTCCTTTTGTATTGCCAAATGATATTCCATTATATAGATATTCCACATTATATTCATCCATCATTAGTTGATGGACGTTTTGGTTGTTTCCACTTTTCTGTTACTATGAATAATGTTGCTATGAACATTCATATACAGGTGTTTATGTTGATACATGTTTTCATATATCTTACGGCTCCCCCTGCCCTGGGATTTAGGGAGCCTTCTCAGCCCCTAATAGCATGAGCCACAGTGTAGAACAATAGACAAGAGGGCAAGTTTGTCTGGAGTCAGACTGCCCTGAGATGGAATCCCAGCTTCACTCACTATGAGATCTTGGGTAAGCCTCTTCTTTTTGAGACGGAGTCTCACGCTGTCATTCAGGCTGGAGTGCAATGGCGCAATCTTGGCTCACTGCAACCTCCGCCTCCCGGGTTCAAGCGATTCTCCTGCCTCAGCCTCCCAAGTAGCTGAGACTACAGGCATGTGCTACCACGCCAGATTAATTTTTATATTTTTAGTAGAGACGGGGTTTCACCATATTGACCAGGCTGGTTTTGAACTCCTGACCTCAGGTGATCCAGAGACCTTGGGCAAGTCTCTTAAACCCTGAGCCTCAATTTTGTCATCTGTAAAATGGGGATATTAATACCTAACTAGCAGAGGTAGCATGAGTAATAGATTAGAGCAAATGTGTTCAAATGCCTGGCACACAGTAAGTGCCTAACAACTGATAATAATTAATAGTACCGGAAAGTCCCTCAAACTTGCAAGAACCATGCCTTGAGAATGTTGAGAAGCTCAACGGAGGAGAAAGGATGAATGATCTGAGACCCACATGGTCCATTACTCAGTTAAACATGTTTCATTGGTGCTGGGCTTGTTCTGGGCACTCGGCTGGGTTCCTGGGAGACATAGGAATGGATGTGACATAGCGTGTGCTAGGCAGGAAGAAAAATACTAACTTAGCAAGATAAGTGAGGCCACAGGACCAAAAAGATGACTCTCTCTCTTGCCAGACCTTGGAAGTAGGAGCTCAGAGAAGGCTTTTTGGAGGAGGTAATGTAGAGCCTGAGACATAAAGGATGGGTGGAAATTAGGTAAAGGGGGATAAATAGAGTGGGATAAATAAATTCTAGGCAGAGGGAAAGAATATGCTAAGGCCTAGAGGTAGGAGAGGGAATACCCTGATTGAGAGGCTTCAAGAGATGCAGAAATGCTGAACTGTGAAGGAGGAGGTGAGATATGGCAAAGGCTGAAACAGCAGGAGTGCCAGGAGCCAGGCTAGAGAAGATTCCTGTGTGCCAGGCCATGGTGATTCTGGACTTTACCCTGGAAGCTATGGACTGCCACCCAAAAATTTGAAAGCAGATCCTGCTTTTATATAGAGTAATATCATAGATGAATAGTTTACACAAATCATTATGGCAATAATAGTTAATGCTGATTGTGTGTTCATACTATGCCAATAAATGGTTTAAGCACTACATGTATCAACTCACTTAATCCTCCCCAAAAACACAGTGAGGTAAATGACACATTCCCATTTCAGAGGAGAAAGAAACTCAGGCACCATTTTGAAGCTGTTTTGAGACCTGTTATGGATAATGTAGGTAAAGCATTAGGACAGTGCCTGGCACATGGTGACTGCTTGATAAGGATTTCTTGAAAAACATCTTCCAGGGGAGGGGTAGGGTGAGGTGGCACAAGCCACAGGGAAGTAGATTTGAACTTTTCCAAAGCCAGCAATATTCAGCAAGGGAACACTCTCTTCCAATTTACTGCTCCAGCCTTCAGGAATGCATACTGAGGAGGGATGGCCATTTTCCTGGGATAGTTGTGGAAGGAATCAGGGCTCCAGGGGAGAGGGTGTACAATATTATGGTGATAACAACATTCACAAGGGCTACTATCTACTGAGAATTTATGACATGAGAACTTTGGCTTAACATAGATTATCTCATTTATTTTTTTTTATTTATTTATTTTTTTTTGAGACGGAGTCTCGCTGTGTCACCCAGGCTGGAGTGCAGTGGCCGGATCTCAGCTCACTGCAAGCTCCGCCTCCCGGGTTTTTACGCCATTCTCCTGCCTCAGCCTCCCGAGTAGCCGGGACTACAGGTGCCTGCCACCTCGCCCGGCTAGTTTTTCGTATTTTTTAGTAGAGACGGTGTTTCACCGTGTTAGCCAGGATGGTCTCGAACTCCTGACCTCGTGATCCGCCCATCTCGGCCTCCCAAAGTGCTGGGATTACAGGCTTGAGCCACCGAGCCCGGCCTCATTTAATAATTGCCTATGGGATTGTGCTATTATCCCTGTTGATATGGTTTGGCTCTGTGTCCCCACCCAAATGTCATGTTGAATTGTAATCCTCAGTGTTGGAGGAGGAGCCAGGTGGGAGGTGATTGGATATGGCAGAGCGGGGAGGCACTGTACTTCCCCATTGAGGTTCTCGTGGTAGTGAGTGAATTCTCACGAGATCTGGTTGTGCAAAAGTGCGTAGCACTTGCTCCTTCGCTGTCTTCCTGCTGTTCTGGCCATGTAGGATATGTCTGCTCCCCCTTCCCCTTCTACCATGTTACTCAGTTTCCTGAGGCCTTCTCAGCCATGCTTCCTGTACAGACTGTGGAACACTGACTCAGTGAAACCTGTTATCTTTATAAATTACCCAGTCTCAGGTAGTTCTTTATAGCATGCAAAAACAAACTAATACATCTTTTTTGTTTTTGTTTTTGTTTTTTCAATTTGAAAAGAAATGTACACACTCACGTGCAGGACTTGGCATTTACAGAGGGGAGAGGACTGGCAGTGAGTCCTAGTGACAGAGCTGGGTTTCACCCTGGGTGTATCTGACTTCAGACTCTTTAGTGTCCTGCCTTTCTCTTTAAGTGTTCTTTCCACCCAGAGATTCTGGGACTGGTGTTTTAGCTGACACTTAACATTCTCCTTCCTCTAGCAATTGTGGTTTGCACTAATTTGGGTTGAGATATATATATTGCTGTTCAGAGTGGTCTCATAACTTCCTGTGACTGTCTTGTGCCTCTGAGTAGCTTGTAAGCTTCCTGCATGCCTAGAGTCCTCCTCGGTCACATCCCTCACTGCACTGGGCCTGCTGCAGCTGTTCGCTGAATAAGGACAGGTGTTGAAGGAAGAGAAGGAGGGCACAATAAGGTCCATCAGCTGTGCAGTCTTTAGAACAAAGAGAAAATGATTGTAATGTCTGTTGTCCATCTGTGTGATGGAGGCAATAATATTCAACTCACAGAATTGTGGGTCAGAATTCAAAGAGTTAAAAAATATGAAAGTCTCTTATCACCAGGCTCAAACAGATAAAGATCCTCAATAAAGGGCTGTTGTGTTTTGGAAATGAGTTTGTGCATTTAACAAATATTTACCCAGCACTCAGCCCTGGAGTTGGAGGGTGGGTATAGACACAGCCTCATTTTATTGCACCTCACATTATTGTTCATTGTAGATATTATTTCTTAAAAGTTGAAGGTCGGTGGCTACCCTACATCAAGCAAGTCTATCAATGCCACTTTTACAAAAGAAAGTGCTCACTTCATATCTATGCGTCAGATTTTGGTAATTCTCACAATACTTCAAAATCGTGTTATTATAGGTTATGGTGATCTGTGATCAAAGGTCTTTGATGTTCCCATTGTAATTGTTTTGGGGAGCCCTCATTGCGCTCATATAAGGCGGCCAACTTACTCGGTAAATGTAAGGCCTCCCTGTTCACTGAGATACAGCAATATTGAAATCAGGCCAATTAATAACCCTACAATTTCCTCTAAGTGTTCAAATGCAAAGAAAAGTCACACATCTCTCACTTTAAACCATAAGCTAGACATGATTAAGTTTAGTAAGGAAGGTATGTAGAAAGTCAAGACTGACTAAAAGCTAGGCCTCTTACACCAGTTAGGCAAGTTGTGAATGCAAAGAAAAAGTTCTTAAAGGAAAATAGAAGTGCTACTTCTGTGAAGACACAAATGATAAGAAAGTGAAACAGCTTTATTTCTGTTATGGAGAATGTTTTAGAGGTGTGGATAAATTAAACCAGCTACAATATTCCCTTAAGCCCAAACTAGGGCACAGTCCTAATTCTCTTCAATTCTATGAAGTC
Organism: Theropithecus gelada; assembly: GCF_003255815.1. Lineage (NCBI taxonomy): Eukaryota > Metazoa > Chordata > Mammalia > Primates > Cercopithecidae > Theropithecus > Theropithecus gelada. The sequence goes on along the minus strand of NC_037683.1, from coordinate 24,149,111 downwards.
TGAGAGAGGTGAGGAAGCTGTGGAAGAAAAGTTTAAGCAGAGATTGATTCATAAGTTTTAAGAAAGGAAGCCATCTCCGTAGCATAAAAGTGCAAGGAGAAGCAGCAAGTGCTGATGTATTAATAGAAGCTGCAGCAAGTTATCAAAAACATCTAGTTAACGTAATTAATGAAGGTGACTATCTTCAACAACAGATTTTCAATGTAGATGAAACAGCCTTGTATTGGAAGAAGATGCCATTTAGGACTTTCATTGCTAGAGAGGAGAAGCCTGGCTTCAAAGATGCAAAGGACAGGCTGCCTCTCTCATTAGGGGTTAATGCAGCTGTTGAAGCCAATACTCATTTACCATTATAAAAATCCTAGAACCCTTAAGAATTATGCTAAATCTACTCTGCCTGTGCTCTATAAATAGAACAGCAAAGCCTCAATGACAGCACATCTGTTTACAGCATGGTTTACTGAATATTTTAAGCCCACTGTTGAGAACTCCTGCTCAGAAAAATGAGCTGTGATGGAAATGCATAAGAGGTTAATGTTGTTTTCATGCCTGATAACACAGCATCCTTTTTGCAGCCCATTCATGAAGAAATAATTTCAAGTCTTATTATTTAAGAAATACATTTTGTAAGGTTATAGTTGTCATAGATAGTGATTTTTCTGATGGATCTGGGTAAAATAAATTGAAAACCATCTGGAAAGGATTCCCCATCTTAGATGCCATGAGAAACATTTCTGATTTATGAGACGAGGTCAAAATATCAATATTAGCAGGAGTTTGGAAGAAGTTGATTCCAACCCTCATGAATGACTTTGAGGGGTTCAAGGCTTCAGTGGAGGTAATAACTACAGATATGAAAATTGCAAGAGAACTAGAATTAGAGGTGGAGCTTGAAGATGTGATTGAATTGCCACAATCTCATGATAAAACTAATGAGAAGTTGCTTCTTGTGGATGACCAAAGAAAAGTGGTTTCTTGAGTTGTAAACTACTCCTAGTGAATATGCTGTGAATACTGCTGAAATAAGAACAAAAGATTTAAAATATTACATAAACTTGGTGGATAAAGCAGTGGCAGGGTTTAAAGGAATAAATTCACTTTCAAAAAGAGTTCTGTGGGTAAAATGCTATCAGACTACATCACATGCTACAGCAAAATCTTTTGTGAAAAGAAGAATCAATTGTTACAGCAAACTTCACTGTTGTCTTATTTTAAGAAATTGCCACAGCCACTTCAGCCTTCAGTAACTACCACCCTGATCAGTGAGCCACTGTCAACATTGAAGCAATACCCTGCACCAGCAAAATGATTATGGCTCACTGAAGATTCAGATGACCATTAGCTTTTTTTTTTTTTTGCAATAAAGTATTTCTTAATTAAGGTATGTACATTATGTTTTAAACATGACGCAATTGTACACTTAATAAACTATAGAGTAAAAAATAACTTTTATATGCACTAGGAAACAAAAGTATTTGTATAGTTCATTTTATTGTGATATTTGCTTTATTACGGTGTTCTGGTACCTAACACACAATATCTCTGAGGTGTGCCTATATACAGAAAAGAGCAAAACAAACATGGGTCTTGTCATTCTAGGGCTTACAGTTGTTGGGACAAGTAAGTTCCTCTTCAAAGACTCAACTTTCTGGTCATAAATTGTAAACCAAACCTACCCCCTTCTTTTTTCACAAATCGGGCATCTACCCTATTTGGAAAAGTTCAAAAAAGATCAAAAAGGGCATCTACCCTATTTGATCTCAGCCAACTGGGATCAGCTTAGATTGTGCGGTCCAACCCCAGCCAATAGGGGAAGGACACACAAACAGGAACTGCATTACGGTTAAAAACCCCTTCTCTCCTTTGTTCAGTGTGCTGTTGTGATTGTAACCAGCACAAGCAGCACCCTTCTGCAGAAATAAACATGCCTTGCTGAGAAATTTTCTGTCTAAGCGTGGGTTTCTTTTGGCTACACCGAGCACTTGTTTTCAACACAGGTAGTTATTGGAACAGTCACTCAACAAATACCTGCCTTAATATCAATATGTGTGTCTGTGTCTATGGCTATGGCTATGTCTGTTATATCTGTATCTATGTCTATATTTCTATATCTATACATCTATGCCTATGCCCCTATCTATACCTAAATTTATAATTACAAACTGTGATAGATGCTTTAAAAATACTGAATACAATAAGATCATATGGCAGAGGGACTAAGCTAATCTAGGGATTTGGGAATGGGAGTGTGCAGTGAGGCAGATTTCCCTGAAAAATATCAGGCCCTGAAACCAAACCAGCCCGTGATCCGGCAGGGTTTCATCACGCCCAGGCTGTCCTCAGGAGAGCTGTGATGATGTGTGTCCTCCACTCCCACCCCCACCATGCACAGTGACCATGGAGTCCATCTGATTGCAGAGACCATCATTACTCTGGCAAAAAAATCCATCTTCTCCTCCCTGTGCTTGTTCTGACTACTTAGTCATAGAAATTCTCCTCTTCACTTAAACAAATTTACAAGAACAGAACAAATGATCCCATTAAAAAGTAGGCAAAGGACATGAACAGACACTTCTCAAAAGAAGACATTTAAGCAGCCAACAAGCATATGAAAAAAAGCTCAACATCACTGATAGTTAGAGAAATGCAAATCAAAACCACAATGAGATACCATCTCATGCCAATCTGAATGGCAGTTATTAAAAAGTCAAGAAACAACAGATGCTGGCAAAGCTGTGGAGAAATATTAACACTTTTACACTATTGGAGGGAATGCAAATTAGCTCATCCATTGTGTAGACAGTATGGCAATTCCTCAAGGATCTAGAACTAGAAATATCATTTGACCCCCTATTACTGGGCATATACCTAAAGGAATATAAGTCTTTTCCATTATAAAGAGGCATGCATGGATGTGTTCATTGCAGCACTATTCTCAATAGCAAAAATATGGAATCAACCCAAATGCCCATCATGCCAGACTGGGTAAAGAAAATGTGGTATATATACACCATGGAATACTTTGCAGCCATAAAAAGAAAGGTCATGTCCTTTGCAGGGACACAGTTAGAGGTGGAAGCCATTATCCTCAGCAAACTAATGCAGGAACAGAAAACTAAACACTGCATGTTCTCACTTGTAAATGGGAGCTGAACCATGAGAGCACATGGACATAGGGAGGGGAACAACACACACTGGGGCCTGTCAGGCGGCTGGGGGAGGGACAGCATCAGCATAAATAGCTAATACACGTGGGGCTTAATACTCACGTGATGGGTTGATAGGTGCAGCAAAACACTATGGCACACGTTTAACTGTGTAACAAACCTGCACGTCTTGTACATGTATTCCAGAACTTAATTTTTTTAAAAGAGAAATTCTCCTCTTCACCCACCCCTTTCTCCTACCCTTTGCAAATCTCATCCTTATTTTGAAAAAGAAACAAAAAATTTCAGTGGCAAATGCTGAAACTTGAGGATTATTTATTCATAAATTACCCACATGGAGTCACTGAGGGCTCCTCCCAGCTCTCATCTCAGACAGAAGCAGCTCATTAAGATGGGAAGTCCTGGGGTCTCAGGTATGATTGCTCAGAAAGCCAGCACCTTCCCCAGACTCAGGGTGTGCCCCACTGCTCAGGGGCATGAGAGACTGGTGATCTGGATGGCAGAGGGGGTTGCCGCGAGCCAGGAGAGCCCAGCATTAGACAGTAAATGGGGCTGTGACTTCTAGAAGGAAGAGCACTGGCCTGGAGGCTCAGGTATAGTATCAGGGTCCAGCTTAGCCTCCCTCTGCTGTGTGTCTCTGGGTGATCCTCTACCCTCTCTGGGCCTCAGAGTCTACATTTCTACAATGATGGGGTGATCTCTAAGGGCTCTTCCAGCTCCAATTTCTAATAACGTAATGTGGCTTCCAAAGAAGGCTGACAACTGCTTCCAGTTGCCAATTTCACTTTCAGAAATAAGGTGAAAATACAAGATTGGAGAGAGAGACAAAGACAGAGACAGAGACAGAGAGAGAGCAAAAATGAGAATTCATTGTTTTGAACCTGAGGAAATCAAGGGACTGTGTTATTATGAGGAACCAGCCCTGGGCTCACACACCCAGGCCCTGCTGCTCATTTGCAGAGAAAACTAACAACTTATTCAACCTCTCTGAGTCTCAGTTTCCTCATACATAAATCGTAGATTATAATACCTAATTCTTAGGTTTCATGAGGATTGCATTAGATAATAAAATCTCCATGAAGGCAAGGGGTCTGTCATGCTCACTGAAGTCTAGTGCCTTAAACAGTGCCTGGAACACTGTACAGGCACCCCAATTTGTATTGGACAAATGAATGAATAAAAACACGTGAAATTCTGCAAAGCACTGAGTCCATAACGAAGACCAATACATTTGCTTTTATTGTTACAGTAATTGTTACTAACAATAGCCTGCTTTTCACCAATCCTAAAAATGACTCAAGCCCCGAGAACAGGGATTCTTAACTTGGTGTCAGGACCTGTTTTCCAGTCTGGTAAAGCCTATGAAGTCTATGGACCACAACTTAGAGTCGTGTTTTTATATGGATAAAATCAAATGAAAAGGCATTCTAAAATAAACCATTTATCAAAATGTATTTAAAAATCAATTGTAACATAATCTACATGTTCCTTTATTGACATATTAAGTAAAAATATCTGGTAGCATATATAGTAACAACCATAAATTCAAAGCAATGATGAGCCAAAAAATATATTTTAAGACATTTACAACAAATGAAATGCGATATAAAACTATAAGTAATTTCTACTGGTGACCAAGTCACAGGTGCTGCTAACACACCTATGTTTGTTGCCTGAGTTTGTAATAGAAAGAAATGTTAAATTTCAATGAGTGGCTGGCAAAAGTAAAGATGTATTATTTTCCCATGAAATTTCATGAACCTCCGGCATAGACCCCAGATTAAGAGCTGCTGCCGACAATGACACTTTGTTGGAAAAAGCTTCTCTCTGTATAGCTGTCACTGTGAATATAATCAGAAGCTTGGGTCCTGATAGGAAGACAGGAAATTAAAACTCAACTATGATCACACCAAAATAACTCTTTCCTGAAGGGGCACATGTGATGTGGTGAATTAACAGACATGTTTTTCAGAAAATAAATAAATAAGTAAGTAAACAAAAGCTTTCAGGGGGTTTGCCTTTGTGCAAATGACCTCCTGCCTCAGAACTTCAGTTTCCTTATCTGTGAACACGTTGTGGCAATGTTTCCTCCAAGGGTGGCTGGAGAACAGGGTAAAATGAATAAGGCAACGTCCCTTGTGCAAATATGCAAACTCTGGCCCTTCTGTGTCTCCCTTCCTGTTCCTTTTAGGGCAAAAGAAGTTTATTGCAGCCATCCATGACTGCCATAGGTGCCATGATGGGGATGAATTTCTTAAGGACTTACTAGGTGCTAGCTCGCATGATAGATACTTGGTACTCACAGCTACTGAGACATGACCCCTGCCTTCAAGAAGGGCACAAGCTGGGGCAGAGAGTAAGTAAAGATTTACACTGTGAAGCTGAGTAGACACATATTATAGATGCATAAAGACATCATGAGGTCCTCAAAATGAAGTGACAACTCTTCCTCGGCTAGCTAGAGAAGGCTTTCTAGAAGAGGTAGCCACACATAGATGTTGAAGAAAGATGAGAACAGTAATGATGAGGAGGAGAAAAGGAAGAAAAAAGAAAGACAGGATGGCTGCTAGAGGACAGCACAAACAGAGTCACAGAATGTGGAAGAGGAGGAGGAGGAAGGTGTGTTGCATAAATACCCAGTGAGCCCATTATTAAAGTGTGGGACAGGTGGGAGAAAAGGGAGCTCACCAGGCCCGGTCACATGCGTTTTATAGACATTTTCTAGTTCACAAGGTGGATCTCATTACCCCATTTTTCAGATAAAGAAACAGAGTCATTTAAAAGTCCATAATTTCCTAGTGGAGCCCTAATAGGAATCCAACTGCCTCTGACTCTGGAGTCCACATTCTTCTCCCAGAATGCCACTTGTTGAATCTGAGTTGGAATCCCAGTTCTGCTTTGTACCTCACTGTGTGACCTCTCTGACTTCAGCTTCCTTATTTGTCAAGTGGAGACTATAGCAACTACCTCTCAGGACTGATATTAAAAGAAAAAATGATAAGCCATTTAAAGCACCACATGCATTGCTGGGCATAAAGCAAAAATCCAACCAGTGTGAATTCCCTTTTACTGCACTTCTCTGTTTGCACCTGGGGTGGCTACTGCCTTTGCATGGTGTTGACAGGCTAGCGGGAAGTGCAATTTCCCAAAAGATTCCAGCTTATGTAAAACACAAGGCACCTCCACTGCCTACAAAGAATTGGTTTCCATAATGGAAATCATAGACAGCAACAGGCTGTGTTCAGTCTGTCAGCTACTTGCAAAAATTTTAGTAGTAGACGGTGAGTTATGGAAATTAAACACTAGTAAATTCATTTGCTGGATAAGAACTATTTGATGTTTTGAAGCATCAACAATATTTGTAGCACAACTTAATGAATGGATTTTTTATGTGGTGAAAATCACAAGGTAATTACCCAGTGATCATCAATAATTGTAAAATTGTTAAGCATTCAGTGCCTCAAGCAATGATTCCTAATTTCTTTTGGAACAATAAAAGAATTATCCATCTATCCATCTATCCATCCATCCATCCATCCATCCATCCATTCACCCATCCATTCATCATTCCATTTATTATTACAAAGATATTTATTAAGTACATACTCTTTCTGACCCTGCGCTCTTAGCTGTCAGATACGAGTAAGCCATAGCTTCTGTCCCCAACAATGCCAGCAGCAGTCTTGCAGAGTAGAAAAGACATGGCAAAAAGACTATTAGAGAGGCCTGTAGGAGCTCAGAAAGGGAAGAGGTTACTTCCAGTTTGGGTTCAGACAGTGAAAGTTACTGTATGGATTTAAAAAAACTTTAGTCTTTTTGTATCTGAAATTTTGAACCCTGTGATTAAATATACTTGTTAAAAGATAAATAAATATATTATTATTTTAAAGGTCAGTGATGACACCGAGAAAGAAGGAAAAGGTGACAACAGTGGGGGTAGAAAAGGAGAAGCAGGAGGAGGAGAGGTACAGAGGGTCATGGACTGAGAACAGTCATTATGTTTGAGTTAGCGTCATGAGTACGGAGGCAGAAAACAAAAAACTGGAAGACTGCAATCAAAGTGGGATGGTGGAAATGAAAATCTTGAGTGTAAACTATTCCCCAAAAGCTTGCCTATGTCTTAATTTGTACTTATTTGACAAGAAGATATTGGCTGACCATGGTGGCTCACTCCTGTAATCCCAGCACTCTGGGAGGCCAAGGCGGGAGGTTCGCTTAAGCCCAGGAGTTCAAGGCTGCAGTAAGCTATGATTGTGCCACTGTAATGAAGCATGGGTGACAGACAGAGACCTTGTCTCTAAAAAAAAAAAAAAAAAAGTATTCATTTTCATCAATCAAGTTGGCAAATATTCTTGTCAAATGATAATTCTCAGTGCTGAAGAGGGTGTAGTGAAATGCTATTTTCGGATTCCATTGTGGGAGTATAACTTGCCAACATTTATGGAAAGCAATCTGGCAAAATGTATCAAAACTCTTGAAGTGTTCATACACGTTGACCAAGTGATCACAGTAATCAATTCTAGAGGAAAAATGAGCAATGCAGATGATGACATATGCACAATGACGTTCGTCACAGCATTGTTTATAATGGGGCAAAATGAAAATGTTCTATATATCTAACAGTGAGGAAATGATCATCAACATATGGTTCATTCCCACAGCAAGATATCCTGTGAAAGTTTAAAATCGTGATTTCCAGGTGTAACTAACGATATGGAAAAAATTTGTTATAATATTAATTTTTTAAAAGGCAAGAAAAATTATATTGATGTAAACGCATGAATGCATATGCCCATATAACCCAAAGCCAGATATTTTGAGGAAGAGGTGACATTTAACTGGGTTGGATGTGTGGAGTCGGCAGTGAGACTACATGGTGGACAGCCCTTGTATTTGTTTATAAATATCCATGTCCCTTTCTTCTGATAACAACACCTCTGTTTTGGGTTTGCGGAAATTCACATCCCCCTTTCCTCACACTCACACACTGGATACATTCTTGTAGATTTTTGAGTTAAGGCATTGCTTTCCTCCGACTTTATTGGTGAGCAAGTGAACTGACAATTAAGCCAAATAGGTATTTACTCTTGGGAATCTGAAAGTACACCCTCAGCCTTCCTAAGTGGCGTGGAGATTGAAGATGCAGAAATCAATTGTTCATAAACTATCCACGCTCTTCTAACTCTTGAAAGTTCTTCCATGTAGCCCATGAGGGTAGGCCTCCTTGGGTTTGCAGACTGATGCAGGTCAGGCATGGGAGGTTTCTAGACAAGGCAATGGCATAAATAGAACTATCATCTACAAGTCGTTATGAAACACTTTCATTCAGAGCATCTGGATTTCATTCAGCAACTCCTGAGTTTTGTCAGTGGAACAGACTAAGATTTAGGCTTTTGGAAACAGTGTTGAGTGGAGATGCTGACTTTCGCATGGACAGACCAGAAGGGATGCTAGTCTTGTGGCTTCTGAAGGAGACAGCAGAAGACAAAAGGCAGAGGAAGAGGGGTTTCCACCTTGCCCTGTCTCTACCCAGGAGAGCATGAGGTAAGCAGAAGGTAAAGATGAAGATCAAAGCGGAGTGTGCCTAGAGTTCATCGTTTAAATAGAGATGCTTGGTGAATTCCATCCCACAGCCAGACAGGCAGGCTTTGTCTAGAAGCCCATGTCTCTTCCAGATCTAAGCTTGGGGACTTATGCCGCCTAGGAAGCCATGGAGCACAGGAGAAAGTCATGGAACCTGGATTCCAGGAGAAGTGGATTCAAGTCCTGCTCTGCTGCTAGTGTGAGAGGACTTGGATAGTCACTTCCTGTGATAGGTTGCTAGGGCTGCCTTAGCAGAACACCATACACTGAGTGGAGGCTAGAAGTCCAAGATTAAGACGTCAGTAGGGTTGGCTGTAATCTGAGGTCTCACTCCTTGGCCTATAGATTTTTCTTTTCCCTTTGTCTTCACATGGTCTTTCCTCTGTGTCTATGTCTTAATCTTTTCTTTTAGGAATACCGGTCCATGCTTCTCTCCTCTTCTGCTGGTCTGCCAGCCATCTTTGGCGTTTTTTGGCTTGTAGATACACCAGTCTGATCTCTGCCTTGATGTCCGTATGACATTCTCCCTGTGTGCATGTCAATCTCCAAATTTCCCCTTTTTATAAGGACAACAGTCATATGGGATTAGAGCCCACCATATTTAACCTTAACTGCCTCTTTAATGACTTTATTTCCACCAGAGGCTGGAAAGGGTGTGTGTATGGTCATGGGTGAAGAGAGATTGGTTAATGGATATAAATATATAGAAGGAATAAAGTCTCATGTTCAAATAGCTAGAAGACAGGACTGGAAACGTCCCAACACATACAAATGAAAATTACTCGAGGTGATGGATATAATAAACACCCTGACTTGATAATTCCACATCCTTTACATGTAACAGAATATTAAAGGTACCTCATGAATAAGTACAAATACTATGTGTCAATAAAAAAAAGACCTTATCTCGACCGAGCATAGTGGCTCATGCCCGTAATCCCAGCACTTTGGGATGCTGAGGTGGGTGGATCACCTGAGGTCAAGAGTTGGAGGCCAACCTGGCCAACATGGCAAAACCCCATCTCTACCAAAAATACAAAAATTAGCCAGGTGAGGTGGCATGCACCTGTAATCCCAGCTACTTGGGAGGCTGAGGCAGGAGAATCGCTTGAACCCCGGACACAGAAGTTGCAGTGGGCCAAGATCATGCCACTGCACTCCAGCCTGAGTGACAGAGCAAAACTCCATCTCAAACAAAACAAAACAAAACAAAACAAAACAAAACAAACAAACAAACAAAAACCCTTGTCTCTAAATAGTCACACTCTGAGATACTAGGGGTTAGGACTTTAACACACACATTTTGAGGTGACACAGTTCAGCCCATATCACTTCTCTTTTCAGAGCCTCAATTTCTGTATGTTCAATAAGGCTGTTTGCCCATTCATTTCAAAGCAAGTTCATCCATTCATTCACTTACTCATTCATTCATTCAATCATTTAGCAAATACCTATTGAATGCCAGGTACTATCACCAGGTTTAGGTTTATGCAGGAAAATATGAAAAAAGTAGTCTTTTCTTTATGTCAAAGGGGCAGGTGGGCTTTCTGTGCTACTGTTTAGAGAAGGTAGGGGAGAAGACCTCAGGACTGATACTCTTGCCTCTACTTCTTAAGAGTCTGTGAAGACCTACAACGTCAGGCAGCAAAAAAGCCTAGTGCTGGCCATAGACCCACTGTCAGACAGATCTACAATCCCAGGAAACATGCTATTATCTGCCCACAGGTCTGCTCTGTCAGTCTCATTTTAGACAAGGCCACTAATTGGCCTGCCTGCCTTGCCAGTGGGAAAAGAAATAGTTTGGGGAAGGAATTGGTAGAGACAGTGCTGGTCTGTTAAGTACCTCAAAGGCAGACTGCCCAAGCAATGTGGGAAGACTGATTCCTCCTGCAATTGTTTCTTTCTTTTCTTTTTCTTGAAAGAAGGTCTTGCTCTGTTGCCTAGGTTTCAGTGCTGTGGTGCGATCACACACTGCAGCCTCTATTTCTTAGGTTCAAGCAATCCTCCTACCTTAGCCTCTGGAGTAGCTGGGACTTCAGGCATGTGCCACCACGCCCGGCTAATGTTGTTGTTATTGAGATGAGTTTTGCTATGCTGTCCAGGCTGGTCTTGAACTCCTGGCTTCAAGTGATCCTCCCACTCAGGTCTCTCTAAGTGTTGAGATTACAGGTGTGAGCCACTATGCCTGACTTGCTTTTTGTTGTTGTTTTGTTTTGTTTTTAGTGGGGATGGAATTTGGCAGCTCAGAAATAAAAATATATATTATTTTATTGAGCATCTATTACATGTTAGGTGCTGCTCTAGGTGCAGCAAAGGCAGCAGAGTATTAAAGAGAGTCCTTTCCCTCTTATGCAGGGGAGACAGACAACAAACCAATGAACAAGGATTAAAGACTTATGTGGTTTAAGAGTTAAATATTAACATAATGGGAGCTTAGGAGAGCTGGGGTGGGGCATATTGATTTAGTAAGGAGGTCAGGGATGGCCTTCTTGTCAAGATCATCATGGTGTAGGCTCACGGAGGTAATCAAACGGGAGTGCAAATGCAGTGATGAGCACAGTGTCTGATGTGAAACAATTGCTCAATAAATTGCTGCTGTCGATGTTATTGTTAATTATGTGCTAAGTTCCTTATTTGAATATAGGGACATTATGCCTATTTCATAAGGTTGTTGGAGAGATTAAATTTGGAAAAACATATAAATAAACTTACATGGCAAATTTTGAGTTTTACTATAGGCCGAGAGATAGATACACAATGCAAAAGTGTTGAGGAGTTTTAAGCAAAGACTGCAGTGATGTAATTTACTTCTTATTGTTGTTGTTGTTTTGTTTTTTTTGAGACAGGGTCTCCCTCTGCCACCCAGGCTGGAGTGCAATGGCATGATCTTGGCTCACTGCAGCTTCTATCTCCTGGGATCAAGTGATCCTCCCACCTCAGCCTCCCAAGTAGCTGGGACTGCAGGCTTGTACCACCACATCCAGCTAAGTTTTGTATTTTTTCTTTTTTTAGAGACGAGGTTTCACCATGTTGCCCAGGGCTCGAACTCCTGAGCTCAAGGAATCCACCCACCTCGGCTTCTCAAAATGCTGGGACAACAGGCATGAGCCACTGTGCCCAGCCCCAAAGTGATTTACATTTTAAAGGATAAATCTGATCGATTCATTCGGATAAAAAATCATATTGATAATATATATTTTTCATGTATCATAAGATTGGCAGTAACATGTATAAAGTGTCTGACCTTCAATCTAAATTAAATGTATTAATTAGACCTGGCATGGTGGGTGGCTCATGGCTACAAATCTCAACAGATTGGAAGGCTGAGGTGAGAGGATCGCTTGATCCTGAGAGGGTCAAGTCTATAGTGACCCATTGCTCATACCACTGTGCTCCAGCCTGAGAGACACAATGAGACCTTGTCTCAAGAAAAAAATAAAATGTATTCATTCATGACTACTTTGTGTAGGCATGCCAGATACAGCAGCGTACATATAGGCAGTGACAACATATTGTCTTCTGATGGACCCTCTGATGGTTTTATTGAAACAGTATAGATGATCAATAAATATTCATTTGATATGAAACTATGTATTATGATATTATATTATTCATATTTTTATCACTCTTGCCCTAAAAGTGATAGTGAGCCTTCTCCAGAGGCTCTTTCTTTTGTTTGTTCTCTTTTTTTTTTTTTTTGTTTTTTGAGACAGAGTCTTGCTCTGTCACCCAGGCTGAAATGCAGTGACGTGATCTCTGCTCACTGCAACCTCCACTTCCCAGGTTCAAGCAACTCTCATGCCTCAGCCTTCTGAGTAGCTGGAATTACTGGCATGCACCACCACACCCAGCTAACTTTTGTAATTTAAAAAAATTTTTAAGTTCTGGAATACATGTGCAGGACATGTAATGTGTGTCACTGTGGTTTGCTGCACCTATCAACCCATCACCTAGGTATTAAGCCCCACATGCATGAGCTATTTATCCTAATGCTCTCCCTCCCCACAACCCCCCTCAACGTCCCAGTGTGTGTTGTTCCTCTCCCTGTGTCCATGTGTTCTCATGGTTCAGCTCCTACTTATATGTGAGAATATGCAGTGTTTGGTTTTCTGTTCCTGTATTAGTTTGCTAAGAATAATGGCTTCCAGCTCCATCCACGTCCCTGCAAAGGATTTAGTCTGATTCCTTTAAAACACTCTCAATTTTTGTATTTTTTAGTAGAGACAGGGTTTTGCCATGTTGGCTAGGCTGGTCTCAAACTCCTGGCCTCAACTGCCTTGGCCTTCCAAAGTGCTGGGATTACAGGTGTGAGCCATCATGCTTGGGCTGGAGGCTCGTTCTTGAGGAAGAGAAGGAAGCAAAAGAAAAAAAAAAAGAGGAAGAAAGAAGGCAAGAGGGAGCAAGAAACTGCCATGTCTTACCACTATCTCTCTGGATATGTGGATATGGCCTTCCTCTCATATGCCTATTTGGTGGACTCCTACTCACGTCTCAGGGCCCAGCTGAATTATCACCTCCTCCATGAAGCTAGAAGCCCTCCCTTCAACACAGGCACAGCAGTGAAATTGCTGCTGCTGGCCTATTCACCTCCCTGGCTTCCAGGTCCATCTCTAATAAGGCAAATCCCACTACATAGGAGTGCGCTTTTTGTTTGCTCACCAGGTTCATGATTCTTATTTTTTTCTTGCGCATCCTCAGGAATTAGAACTGGTTTTGAAGTGTGCCTGGTATAATAAATGTTTAGCACCTGGTGCCATGGCTCATGCCTATAATCCTAGCACTCTGTGAGGCCGAGGCAGAAGCATCACTTGAGCCAAGGAGTTTAAGACCAGCCTGGGCAACATAGGAGACCTTGTCTCTACACACACACACATAAGAAAATTAGCCGGGTGTGGTGGCACATGCCTGTAGTCCCAGATACTTGGGAGGCTGGGGTAGGAGGATCACTTGAGCTTAGGACTTGGCAGCTGCAGTGAGCTATAATCTTGCCACTGCTCTCCAGCCTAGGCAACGAAGCAAGACCCTGTCTCAAAAAAATGAAAAATAAGAAAGTTTAGGGAAGAAAGGAAGAAAGAGAGGAGGGAGGAAAAGGACTCTAATTCTCTCCTCCTTATTTTCCCAGATAATGCTAAAGCTCATTTCAACCAGCAAGTGCTGAGTTTATTGATCAACATTTCAGAGGTATTGAACTGAGTTTGTATTGACAGAAATAACTGGCAACCAGGCAGGGGGAGCGAGAAATGTGCTGACAGCCAGCAAATCATACGCCTGGTATTGGAGAGCCTGTCTACGCCAAAGGGGACAATCATTAATTTCCTATTCCTTCATAGTTACATTCCTTGGGTTGACTGACAAGTTCATTTTGGGGATTCATCTGGCCATTTATAAATAAACTCCTTTCTTATTCCATATTTCTAACTGCACCTGCCACCCAGATGATCGGCTGCCTGGCACTCACATAAAAATTTCAAATTGCTAGCAATAGCTCAACATGGTAGTTAAAGGAAATCTTCTGGTTATTTTATGATATAATCAAGAGAACCCATTTCCCCACCATTGTAGATATCTCAGTTCCACGCACAAAACCCAAGAGAATTTCACTCTTTGCCCCCTAACCACGTTTAAATAAATGACAACCAAGCACATAGCTATAAAATGATCTTTTGACACTTCAGCATTTGAAAATCCCCTGTCAAAACTGTGTGATTCTGAGTAAGTCACTGAATCTCTCTGAGCTTGTTTTCTTGTTTGAAAGATGAGAATGCATTCATGGCACCGCTGATAAGGACGACAAGGTAACAGAAGTCAGCATGTTTAAAGCTCTCCAGGGTGGAAAGAAGCTTCTAATATTATCTCATTCAATCTCTTAACGAGTCTCATGAATGCTATTTGCATCTTCCTTTTACAGCAGCTCCAAGAAGTGACCTATTCCAGGCTGGTAAGTGGCAGGTGGGTGGAGGAGGGTGTATATGAACTCAGCACTGCCTGAGGCAGCTGCTCACAGAAAGAAAATGTAGCATTGATCTTATTGGTGATTTTACTCCTATGCTTCGTCTAAAATTCCATTTGGCCCCAGTGGCCTCAAGGTTAGCATAGGAAGAATTCAGCTCTCTGTTAGGCTTCACATCAACAAGGCAATTCTAGTTCATCTAGAAGTAATTCCAGGGCCTCCAGGAGTTATCAAGGCAAAAGTTCCTAGAACCCAAATGCCTGGTGCTGATGTATCTAATGTATTCATTGTTCAGTGTATTTTGCTAACAGTAGCCAGAGGTACCTTGACATTTGCATTCATATACAATTTCTCTTAAAGACTGTTTATATTTTAAAAGGTTTGGAGTAGTGCTAACTATTAACTTGGGCAGGAAAATTTCTCTGCTGAAAGATCATTGGGCATATGTGGTGGAGCTTTCAGGTTAAGGCAGAAGATATTTCACTTTTGTTTACTCAAAAGATATTTCCTGAATACCTGCCTGGGTTGGTGTTTGGTGGTATTCTGTCACTGTTGCTCTTTTTCAGCTTTCATTAGAGTGGGGAAGATGAATATTAATTGAATCATGTTTGTCAAGTGTTTACTACGTGTCAGGCAGTGAGCTAGGCACTTAGCATATGCTAATTATCTTAGCCCAAGGGTGTGAAGCAGCAACTACATTACCCCCACTTTATAGATGAGGAAATGGGGGCTTAGAGAAGCACAAGGGCGTGCACAAAGATGCAGGCAGGCTCTATGACAATGGGCTTTGATGAGTCGGAGTCACTTGACCAACTTAACATTTGGCCTCTAGTCCATGAAGTGAGTTGATTTTCATGGAGTGATGGGCACTTGGTCATCAATTTTACTATCTTTTCACTTCCTTTTATGTTTGACATGTTCCATGATAAAAATTACATATATTTTTTAAAGTACAGTCTCTGGAGCTAGACTCCAAAATAGGAATAGGAATAACAATAGCATCATCCTCATGGGATTGTTGTGAGGATAAAATGAATTGATACAAACAAAGCATTTAGAGTTGATTGCATTGGAAATATTCAAGGTATATAAGCTGTTACTTACTGTAACCACTAAGATGGAAAAGCCTGTAGTGTTTAGCGTATATAGCAAGTCCTCTCCACGAGGTCCTGAATATGACAGACTACTCCACATTTTCCTAAAATTTTAAGTTATTTGATATGCCTGAATACTTTGCTTAGAAATATAAATGAACCACTCATATATCTAATTAATTTCATTTACTACTTTAGTAATAGTGATATCTATATAATATTTAAAATCACTTATTTATAATAAATTTAGAAATACTGTTCTTGCTCACTCTTTTGTTTCAATAAAACTACTTTATTGCAATTCTTCGCGTATAATTCTTGATCCAGTTGAACGTCTCTTTCCCAAGCAGTTGCTATTTAAAATAAATTAGTTGAGAAAGTAACCTTCCTGTATGAGAAAGTCATGCCCAAGTTGACAGAGTCTTAGCTGAGGAACAGTTTTAAGGTGTAGATGCCAGTCTTATATACCAGCATTCACAGTACTGTGGTTTGAGGGCTGATGATTTGTTGACCTGACTGGTGAGAGTGGGTGGGGTGGCTGGGAGCTGGTTGCTGGAAGCTCCGAGAATGAAGAGGTGAGAGCAAAAGAGAGAAGGCAGATGAAGCCATGCTGGTCCCGGTGAGATTGCACTGACTTTTAATCTATTTTTTTATTATAAAAGTAATACATTGCTGCTGTAAGGCATTTGGACAACATCGAAAAGCAAAAAAGAAAAACAAATCCATTAATCCCACTGCACAGAGAGCACTGCAATCGTTATTTTGCTGTCTTTGATCGAAGCATGAATGCTCTTTCTCTAGATAACCTCATGGCTAACATGTCACCTGCACAGTGTCATGGGATGACCTCCTAATATGAGGATTGTCACTTTTAGCAAATAAAAACACAAGGCACCCAATTAAATTTGGATTTTTTTTTTTTTTTTTTTTTTTTTTTTGAGACGGAGTCTCGCTCTGTCGCCCAGGCTGGAGTGCAGTGGCCGGATCTCAGCTCACTGCAAGCTCCGCCTCCCGGGTTCACACCATTCTCCAGCCTCAGCCTCCCGAGTAGCTGGGACTACAGGCGCCCGCCACCTCGCCTGGCTAGTTTTTTGTATTTCTTAATAGAGACGGGGTTTCACTGTGTTAGCCAGGATGGTCTCGATCTCCTGACCTCGTGATCCGCCCGTCTCGGCCTCCCAAAGTGCTGGGATTACAGGCTTGAGCCACCGCGCCCGGCCTAAATTTGGATTTTAAACAGCAAAATTTTTTTGGTATACACACTTCCCAAATAGTGCAATTATTAATTCAAATGCAACTGGACACTCAATATTTTATCTGGCAATTCCATCCCATGGCCAATGGCACTTACACCCCTTCTCCATTCTCCAGTATTCCCAATCTCCTAACACCTAAAATAATTCATCACACTTATTATTTATCTTCTGCTTCTTCCCATTAGAATGTAAATTACACAAGGGCATGAGTTTTCATCTGGTTTACACACTGAAGTGTTTCCAAAATCTACTAAAGGTAGGTGTATGACACACACATACACACACACACACACACACACACTTTAGAATCTTACTATACATATACCTTCATATTCTTCTTTTTCCTTAATCTTACTCCAAGGACATTTCACGACACTTTTTTGTTTCTTTCAAACACATCATTTTCATGGCTGTTTTGAAGTTGCCCAATTAAATGATCCAATCCCCTATTAGAGAACATTTGGTTGTTAGAAGTTTTTCTCCATTATAATTAATGCCCTGATGGGCAGCTCAGCAGGACTGCAGATGCCTAAGATTCTGCCTACTCTAAAGCAGGAGAGATCTAGGAGTAATTCTGGCTATACCTTCTTACTAGCTAGGACTTTGCACAGGTCACTGACTGTTCCAGCCTCAGTCCCCCAGTTGTAAACCGAGATGCTAGTAGAACCTGACTCTACTTGGTATTGTTTGAACTCAATAAGATAATGTGTCAGGGTTCCTTGTAGGTGCCTGCATGGAGTGAGTACTCAGCAAGACACACAGTTATTATTAGTATCATTCCCTACCCCAACACCTCTCCCTCCCTCCCTCCCTCCTATCTTCCCTCCTCACCTTAGTAATTATTTCCACTTATGCAACAGGCCAAATCTATCCATTTACAAGCCACCATACTTCTTTCTTCTTAGGTCCATAATTGCTTTCTCTATCCCAAGCCCACTGCCAGGTTAACTCCTGCTGATTTAAGGATACCAAGAGAGATCAGCCTTTGAAGCTTCTCTGAACACTCAACGTCTGCCCCCAGGTCCACGCTTGGTTAGAACCCTTCTGAGCATCCACATTTTTCCCATTAGCACACTTACTGCCTTGCCACACAATGGCCTGGGTGTTTGCTTTTCACTTCATTTGAGCAACTGCAGAAAAGCAATGACTAGCCTTCCCTACTTCCCTTCTAGGACTGAGAGCCTTCGTAGTGCCCTGCCCTGCACAAGCACAGGTTAGAGGGAGAATCCACTACCAAAAAATCCCAGACATTTACTTGCCAGTTCCTAGATAGAAAACACGTGGGCCTCCTTTCTGCCCCTGAACCCAGAGTTTAGTTGGGCATTATTCTTGTTCTTCAAAGGAAGTGGTAGGTAGGGATAGGGTGGATGGTAATTGATATTTCATGGTGACTGAAAGACTTGTAAATACCTATTTAATAAAAAGCCCATGACTCCATTACAATTTAAAAGAAAAGGAGAAAAATAGGCAAATGATAGTTATCACCTAAAGATAGGAGCCAGCACCCCACTATGAGTTTGACCAGCATGATTTGTAATTCTGAGAATGATCCTGAAGATAGATAAAATATTATCATTGTTCTAATTTTATTTGTTTATTTAGTTATTGAGACAGGGTATCACTCTGTCACCCAGGCTAGAGTACAGTTGCATAAACACAGCTCACTGCAACTTTGACCTCCCAGGCTCAAGCGATCCTCCTGCCTCAGCCTCCCAAGTTGCTGGGACTACAGGTGGGCACCACCATGCCCGGGTTGGTCTCCTGGGCTCCTAGGCTTCAGTGATTTTCCTGCCTTGGTCGCCCAAAGTGCTGTGATTACAGACGTGAGCCGCTGGTGCCAGACTATTCTCATTTCGTAGGTCAGTAAAGAGAAGTTCAGAGAGGATAGGTTATTTGTGCAATGTCTCAGTTAATCAGGCGAGGAGATAGGATTAGAATTCGAGGTCTTCCTGACACCCAAACCTCTGCAAACAGTATGAATTTAAGGCTCCACAATAGATGCTATGATGTAAAAGCAACTGGTTTTCCAAAATGTTCTTGGGTTATTTATTTTTTGTAAAGGCATTTTACCTCCCTGCACATTTATGTAAGTGGCCCCATGAGTTGGTAGAGTTCTCTGAAAGCCAACACATTCTGAAAGCAAGCTTAATACATTTATTTGTACAGGTTGAGCATCCCAATCTGATCATCTGAAATTTGAAATGCTCCAAAATTGGAAACTTTCTGATTGCGATAGGACACCTCAGGTGGAAAATTCCATACCTTTTCTTTCTGCTGGTTCAATGTATACAAACTTTATTTATTGCACAGGATTGTTAAAAATATTGTATACAATTCCCTTCAGGCTATATGTATAAGGTATATATGAAACATATGAATTTCATGTTTAGACTTTGGTCCCATCTCCAGGATATTTCTGTATGTCTATGCAAATATTCCAAAATCTGAAAACATCAGAAATCTGAAACACGTCTCTAGTTCCAAGCATTTCAGATAAGGGGATACTCAACTTGTACTTAGTAAGCATCAGGGGTCAAGTCTTGGCTAGGAGACCCAAGGGAGGCTCCATATCTATTCATAAGAGGGTGGAAGTGGAAGCACTCATTGTTTTAGCACAGGAGCAGAGGATGTGAGTTAGAACTGGATCCTGGCAGGCTTTCTGAATGGAGTCTGGTGGTAGTATCCTATCAAAGTCTTAGTAATCTGGGCATAGTTTCTGCAGAATCAAGTTCTCCTGTATTCAACAGGACAGCAAATGAAGACTATATTGATTTTCTGCTTAGATCAATAAATAAGATAAATTGACCAGAAGGGCTAAATACTGATCAGGGTGAACTGAACATCAACATTTACTAAGGGCAGAGGGAGGAGAAACAAAAATATCAGAAAAATGGAGATGTCAATAGAGCATTGGGGCAGTGGCTCAGTTTCCAGTTAAAACGTGTGTTTAGTCAGGTCTTTACATAAAAAAAGGGAGTGGAATTAAGTCATTACAATAAAACTTCATTTAGTCAGACTGTGAGAAGACCAACTGAATTTGAAAAAACAGTAAATGCCACCAAATTTAAATGCATGGATATGATATGGCAAAACAAACAAATAAACAACAGTCAGAAGACCTGAGTCATTAAGTGCCCTTGTTAAGTACAGAAAGTCACATATTATTCATATGTGTATTCTATTTGCCAAGCACAGAGCCTGGAATATAGATGGAATCTTGGATTGAGTTCTATGAGAGCTGACCCAGAGCTAAGGAATGGGGTAATAATTGTTGATTTGGGAGGTGATTTCAGGAAGCAAGTGAGGGACTGAGAATTGAGCCAAGGAATGGAGGAAAGCAAACAAGGATGTATATATTAGTCCATTTTCACACTGCTATAAAGAAATACCTGAGACTAGGTAATTTATTTTTTAAATTTTTATTTTGATTTTTTTTATGAGATGGAGTTTCACTCTTGTTGCCCAGGCTGGAGTGCAATGGCGTTATCTTGGCTCACTGCAACCTCTGCTTCCCAGGTTCAAGCGATCCTCCTGCCTCAGCTTCCAGAGTAGCTGGGATTACATGTGCCCACCACCACGCCTGGCTATTTTTTTGTATTTTTAGTAGACACAGCGTTTCACCATGTTGGTCAGGCTGGTCTTGAACTCCTGACCTCAGGTGATCCACGTGCCTCAGCCTCCCAAAGTGCTGGAATTACAGGCGTGAGCTGCTGTGCCCCTCCTAGACTGGGTAATTTATAAAAAAAAGAGGTTTAATTGACTCACAGTTCCACATGGCTGGGGAGGTCTTGGGAAACTTACAATCATGGCAGAAGGGGAAGCAGGGACCTCTCACATGGTGGCAGGTGAGAGAAGAGAAGACAGCAGGGAAAACTGCCATTTATAAGACCATTAGATCTCATGAGAACTCACTCACCATTATGAGAACTGCATGGGGACACCATCCCAGTGATCCAATCACCTTCCTCCTTGACATTTGTGGATTACAATTCGAGATGAGATTTGGGTGGGGACACAGAGCCAAACCATATCAGTGTGTTAATGAGGGGGCTACCAGGTGGGCAACAATAACTCAATCTCGTTATGGTCTCTCTGAGAGACTGGGTGAGATACCTCCCTGAATCTTTCCATGAAGGGGCAAGAAATCTGGCATATTTTTCTACCAACTCCCTGTTCATCTTTTGCTGTGGACTGTGTCTAAGGCCATCATCACTCCCCACCCACTCCCAAAAAATAACCTCAAGCAGGGAGATTTAGGTGCAGTGCACTGAAGCTACAGGTGACAGCTGTCAAGGACCAAATGTAGATGGGAAGGACACATGGCAAGTGGTAATACCAGCCGAAGGACTGCAAGATCAAACTCTGTGCTCTGTGACGATTGTCAAGTCAGTCTCCTCTCTGGGCAATCACAGTCTAACTCTAAAAAGCGAGGCTTAAATCTTCACATTCCCTCCCAGACTGAGTGTCAGAAATTCTGAAAACCACATGGTCAAACTCAGAATCAAGGATTACAGGCCCTTTAGGAAATTGCTTCTCACACAGATAAAAATGATATATGATGAGCATTCCACTTGTTAGTGTTTAACTGTGAGCTTTTCAAGTGCTTGAACATACCCACAAAGATGTATATGTAGTAAGTGATCACTGAGGCATTCTCTGTAGTAACAAAAAACTGAAAACAACCTAAATACTCTTCAATTAGGGCACTGCTGAATAAAACTGGCATATTCATATGCCGAAATGTTCTCCTGCTCTTAAAAGGAATGAATTGAATCTTTATGTGTCACCATGAGCAGAGTTCAGAAAATATTGCTGAGAGTAAAAAAAAAAACAAGATGCCGAATGTTATATATAGTATGACACCATTTAAAAAACAAGCACACATCACAGCATTCCTACGGGTAGGTTACATATTTGGAAAAGTATTTTTAAAGGACTGAAGTGACAACACAAACTCATTTAAAGTTATTTTGGAAAGACCTGGAAGGATAAAAACCACATTTATATGAGTGGCTACTTTTGGGCAGGGAGAGGAGGGACAAAGACTAGATTAGCAATGATAAATGTGGATGGGGTAGTCAGAGTGATTTTAGTTATAGTGATATTGTTCTAATTTATGAAAGCAGAACTGATTCATGCATTTTTAAGTGAACTTAAAAAAGGAGAGAAATGTCTAGTGCGTAGCCTAGTATCACAGGAGACTACATGATAATGTGGAAGGAGTTTGAAGCTGGATGCAGTGGCTCGTGTCTGTAATCCCAGCACTTTGGGAGGCCAAGGTGGAAAGATTGCTGGAGCGCAGAAGTTTGAGACCATCCTGGGCAACATAGTGAGACCCTATCTCCACAAAAAATAGAAAAAATAGCGCCAAGCATGGTGGTGTATGCCTGTGGTCCCAGCTACTCAGAAGGCTGAGATGGGAGGATCGCTTAAGCCTTAGAGGTCAAGGGCTGCAGTGAGCTATGATCACACCACTGCACTCCAACCTGGGTGACAGAACAAGACCCTGTCTCAAAAAAAAAAAAGGAAAAAAAAGAGTTTGGAAAATAGAGTTGGAAAGACCTGGTGAACCTACCTAGCAAATAACTTCTCTGCTAAGAGCCTTCACTTCTTCAGTTGCAAGGTTGACAAAACAGACCAATTTCACAAAGCCAAGTGACCATAGGGCAACCTGTAGTGTCTTCTGTCTAGATCATAAATTTGTATTCACCTCCTGTTTGTTCCCTGCTCTCTTATCTGTGTTTTTTCATACTTTAAAGAATTGTTAAAAGTTATTCCTTTTAAGTTTATTTATTTATTTTTTTGAGACAGGGTCTCGCTATGTTGTCCAGGTTGGAATGCAGTGGCACGTTCACGTCTCACTGCACTGTTGATCTCCCTGGCTCAAGCCATCCTCCCATTTAAGCCACCCAAGTAGTGGGACTAAAGGCATGTGCCACCACACTTGCCTAATTTTTTAAAAATATATTTTGTAGAGATGGGTCTCACTATATTGCCCTGGCTGGTCTCAAACTCTTGAGCTCAAGTAATCCTCTTTCTTGCCTTGACCTCCTAAAATGCTGGGATTTCAGGCGTGAGCTACCACATCCAGTGTTATTTCTTTATTGAGTTGAAAGTTGAGGTTCCTGCCTAACCCCCATGGAATCAGGAATTTGCTTAAATAGACTCAGTATTAACAAGTTTTCGATGTTTTCTTAATTCCCGTAGTGCCAGTTGTTGTTGGAACTGAGCAACCATTCAGCTAAACATTAATATACCATTTTATCTGGCTTTGTGGGTATCAGTGATTATCAATGAGGAGGCATTCCACAATGACAACACTTGGGGGTCTTAGCAAAGTCAAAGGGCCATACCATACACCTGAGTTAGAACTGCTGGAGTTAAATCCAATCATGAGAAGCTGTTAGGGCAGACTGGCCTTTTCCACAGTGGTGTCCAAAGGTGTTCAGGCCTCTTGCTTTTACACAGGCTGTTTCCTTACCTGGGACTCTGTTATCTCTCCCAACATTCCCATGCCCACATCCTATTTTCCTTCAGGTTATTTTCTCCATGTTGCCTTCATGAATAAATTTCCTCCCCACAAAATAATAATGATCATGAACCATCCTTTGCGAAATTATAACAGCGAGAAAAACCCAACATAGGAGAATTATGACAGTGGAAGAAATCTGACATAACCAACTCCGTCTTGCTTCTAACCTCCAAGCTATCCTTGTTTATTCCTGGTGGAGGCTATGGTAACCTCAGGAGGAATTCAGTTTATAGTTTAACTTTGAAATAAAGATAATAACAGCTCCTTCCTGAAACAAAACCCATCCTTGCTTGGGGACCACACTGCCTTTGTAGAACAAAGAAATTAGCAGCAGGATTAAAAATTATGGCTCAGGAGTCATGTGGCCAGAGACCACAGGATTCCTAACCTCTCCAATTACTCCTGTATATAACATCACTGTTGTAAAACCTAAGATTGGTGTTTGAGGTATTTTTTCACCTCCTGCATTCTGATAGCCAAGCAGACTCATAAAAGTGGCTCATCTGGTATTGTGGCCCCCACCTAGGAATTGACTCAGCACAAGAAGACAAGCTTTA
This sequence comes from Theropithecus gelada, assembly GCF_003255815.1. NCBI lineage: Eukaryota > Metazoa > Chordata > Mammalia > Primates > Cercopithecidae > Theropithecus > Theropithecus gelada. The sequence continues at coordinate 24,124,972 of NC_037683.1, read as the reverse complement.
ACTCCCTATTCATTTCATCCTCAACCCAACAATCTGCATTCCCCATTCCCTAGGCCCCTGCTCATCAAACTATATTTAAAAAACCTTAGCCGCCAATTTTTCAGGGAGGCTGTTAGAGTAATAAACTCCTCTCCTATTAGCTGAATCTGCATTTATTAAACTATTTCTCTATTGCAATACTGCTGTCTAGGTAAATTGACTCTGTGTAAAGGGCAAGAAGAACATGTTGGGCAATTACAATTATGACGATTATGATAGTTACCATTTGTAGAGAGCAGCATTAGTTACCAGATACCATGCTGGATCCTCATCTAATCCTCATAGCAACCCTGAGAACTAAGCCTCCATAATCCCATTTTATGAAAGAAGACATCAAGGTTCAGAGAGTGTGGAAGGACATGACAGAGGAGGGTTTGCCATTTTTCATGGGTGATGCTTTTTGATATTCTCCCCCCTAACCATATGTATGGCTGCCTGGAGTCTATTGTTTCTGTGATATGTAATTTGCAGAGAGAGAAATCATTTTCAGGAATTTTTCTTCTTGAGAGCTATATTCCTAGACTTAATCCTCAGAAATGAAAAGTTAAAAAATTAAAGTACAAGTCAGAGAGAAAAAATAGAGCCCTCTGAAATGATCTAAAGTAAGAAGTGAGACCGATTCTTCAAGGCAGCACATGCAGAATGGAGACAAGGCAGGAAGCCTGCCATTGATGCCAGCTCATCCTGCAGGAAGGATGAAGAGGAACTAAGCCATCGCTTCACCTGCTTCCTCCCTCCCCTTCTCCATCGCTCTCTTTCCTGCCCCCCTCTTTCTTCTCTCTCCACCTTCGTTTGGTTCTCAGGCTCCACAGGAAATAAGTGGGAGGGGACAGCACATTCACTTTGTAAAGCAATAAGGAGACTGCTTCTGTACCGGTTTTGTTTTATTTTTGCCATAAGCTTGCTCCTGGCTTGCCAGGGGGTAAAACATTTTACCATATCCAAGAATTTCTTTCTTTCTTTCTTTCTTTTTTAAATTGGACTTCCTAAAAATGAAGAAAGAAATGGAAAAATTTGTTCAAAGTTAAACGTAGAACGAGTGGTTGTGGTTGCAATTTTACCTAAATTCTGACTCCAAATCCTATTTCTGGCTACTGATTGTGTGTGTGTGTGTGTGTGTGTGTGTGTATGAGTGCGCGTGCATGTGCATGTGTGTGAAAGCTGCATTATTCATATGGCCATTTTTACCCTAACTCACCTTATATGCCCAGTCAATAACACATCACATATATGACAGTGGTCCTTTAAAATTATTTTGGAAGGCTGGGTGCAGTGGCTCACACCTGCAATCCCAGCACTTTTGGAGACTGAAGTGGGAGGATCCCTTGAGCCCAGAAGGTTGAGACCAGCCTGGGCAACATAGTAAAACCTCATCGCTACAGCAAAAAAAATTTATAATCAGCCAGAGATGGTGGCACATGCCTGTAGTCCCAGGTACCCAGACAGCTGAGGTGGGAGGGTTGCCTGAGTTTAAGAGGTTGAGGCAGTAGTGAGCTGAGATCATAATGGAGCTGAAAAATTCCTGTTGCCTAATGACGTTGCGACAGTCTGCATAACACAATGCATTAATCACCTGTTTGTAGTCATGCTGGTATAAACAAACTGAACTGCCAGTTATGTAAGAGTATAGCACATACAATTAATGTGCAGTATATAATACTTGATAATAATAATATATGACTATGTTACTGGTTTATGTATTTACTATAGTATACTGTTGATTGTTATTTTAGAGTATATTCCTACTTATATCTTTTAAAAGTTAATTGTTATAGGCCGGGTGCAGTGGCTCACGCCTGTAATCCCAGCACTTTGGGAGGCCAAGATCACCTGCGGTCAGGAGATTGAGGCCATCCTGGCCAACATGGTGAAACCCTGTCTCTACTGAAAATACAAAAATTAGCCAGGCATCGTGGCGCATGCCTATAATCCCAGCTACTTGGGAGGCTGAGGCAGAAGAATTGCTTGAACCCAGGAGGCAGAGGTTGCAGTGAGCCAAGATCGTGCCACTGCACTGCAGCCTGGGTGGCAGAGTGCGACTCTGTCTCAAATAAATAAGAAAATAAAAATAATATAAAATGAAATAAAATCAAATAAAAGTTAACTGTTATAGAGCCTCAGGCACGTCCTTCAGGAGGTATTTCAGAAGAAGGCACTGTTATCATAGGAGATGACAGCTCCATGTGTGTTACTGCCCCCAAAAGACTTTCCAGTGAGAAAAGATATGGAGGTGGAAGACAGTGATATTAATGATCCTGACCCTGTGGAAGCCTAGGCTAATACGTGTGTTTGTGCCTTAGTTTTTAACAAAAAAGTTTAAAAAATAAAAATAGGAAAAAGGTTTATAAAATTAACATATAAAGAAAGAAAATACTTTCGTACAGCTGTACAATGTGTTTGTGTTTCAAGATGTGTTATATAAAAGTGTAAAGTGTGAAAAATGAAAATTTTATAAAGTAAAAAAATATACCATATTTTGGTATACATTTTCTATGCTTAGATACACAAATACCATTGTGTTGCAGTTGCCTACAGTATTCAGTACAGCAATCTGCTGTATAGGTTTATAGCCCAGGAACAATAGGCTGTATCACATAACCAGGTGTGCAGTAGGCTATACTATCTAGGTTTGTGTAGTATAATCTAGGATGTTGTCATAATGACAGAATCACCTAATGATGCATTTCTCAGAAGATATCCCTGTTGTTAATCGATGCATGACTGTGTATCCTTTTGGTTCTGCTTTTTCTGGAGAACTAATATAAGTCTATCCTCAAAAAAGTTGCCAGAGTATTCCTTTTGAAACTTAGGGTAGATACTGTTCGTTTTCTGTTTAAAGTCTTCCAATGGCTTCCATAGCAAACTTTTTTTACTTCTTTACTTTAAGACTTTTTACTTGTTTCAGAGTAAAAGTTAAGGCTATTCTCATGTCTTTGAAGAGCCCAATAGGATCTGACCATCCATTACCACTTTGACCACATCTCCTATTACTTCCCGTGACTCTGTGCCTTGAAACACCAGGGATTATCTGCCTCAGGGCCTTTGCACTTGCTGTTGTTCTCTTTGGAATGATGTTTTCCAGATATCCATATGCTGCATTCCTCCTCCTCTTCACTTCCTCTTCCTCCTCCTCCTCCTCTTCCTTTTCCTCCTCCTCCTTTTTTTCTGCCCAAATATTGTATTCTTGGGAGAGCTTTCCTGATTCTTCTACCTGAAATTGTGGCTCTCACCCCACCATCACCACTCTTAAGCCCCTGCTGTAATTTTACCCTGCTGTAATTTTATGGCACTTATTACCTCGGATCTACTATATAATTTGCCTATTTATCGTGCTATTGGCTGTCTTCTCCCCCTAGAATGTAAAATCCTTGTTGGCTGGGATCTTTGTCTTATATACTGATGTTTACTTAGCATTAGTACCTAGTGCATAGTGGATATTTGTGACTGATTGGATTTTTCAAAGCCAGCCACAACAGTATCTCCCATCTCACATGTACCTCTTGCAATGTGACCTTGAGTGTTAGGGTCTCCTAAGAAATGGAAATGGCCCAGGCCTTTCTGGTGTAGAAAACAGACGTAGATACCACTCAACAGGTGGATTAATAATAACTGACACTTCTATAGCAAAACTTGGACATATCCTGGCCTGGGTGCTGAACCCACCTCCCCCTCTTCTGGATATGAGACATACTCTCTCTCTAGGCCTCAGGTTCCTCGTTGAGATGGACTAAATGAGATAATACAGGGAAAGAGCTCAGCCCAGGGTGTGGCATGTGAGAGTCATGAGACTGTATTAGTAGTTTGACATTCCTTTTTTTCCGTGCGGAGGCCCGACGCCCAAAGGAAAGAGGTCTGAAAAGGCCTGTTTACGTCTACTGTCAGGCTGACGCCCCCAGGATGTGCTTCACAGGTGACTGGCACAGCAGATGGACGAGAAGGGGCCAGCTCTCACTTGCCTCCAGGTCTCTGCCAGGAACACTCTTCACACCCTTCCCTCAGCTTTTGGGCTCTCCAATGCCGGATCATTGTTCATGTCTCAGATCATTAGTTGCATTTGAAAGCCTCCCCCAGTCTCCCAGGGTTGAGAGTTTCTGCTATGAGCCACAGGGTCCCCATCCTTCTACCATCCTTGCCAGAATGTCAGAATTTGAGTGTTGTATGTCCCTCTCGTTCAACTGCACATGGGTGAGGACAGGTAGTGACTCTCTTGATTCTGGTGCAGCTCTAAGGCCTACCACAGGGCCTGTCATACATACGATAGAAGTTAAGCAGCTCTGGGAAGTATTTCTCTCCAGGACACAGGAGCATCAGGGGTTAAGGCTGTAGAAGGCTCTTATGTCTTAGGGGCAGACAGTCTCAAAGGGCTGCCTGATGGGGTAGGACACAGACAGCCTGAGGAATAACCATGAGGTGGCAGGTGGGACTGCAGAATGACACTCACAGTCCGGTCAGGCTGTTCATATTCAAGAGGCTGTACTGTGTTGTGGTTCAAGTCCTGTCCTGGGAGCCAGACTGCCTGCTCTCCAATCCTGGCTGTGTTGCTTACCACCTATGGGACCTCAGACAATTTACTTGAGCCCTCTGGGCTTTAGTTTCTTCATCGGTAAAAGAGAAATAATGATGTTACCCATCTTAGAAGGTTGGAATCACAAGGATCAAATGAACAAAGGAGTTCATTAATACATGTAAACCACTAAGAATGGCACTTGGTATAGTTGGAGTGCTATAGAAGTGTCACTTATTATTAATCCACTTGTTGAATGGTATCTATGTCTGTTTTCCACAGCGGAAACACCTAGGTCATTTTCATTTCTTAAGAAATTCACGACAAACAGGATTACAAACATAAACTCAAGATTCAGTTTTCGTGATGAACATCTCTCAATTCTTCTGGAGTGTACCGTGGCTGCGGACTCTAGAAATTCATTTGGTGGTAACGTCACAGCTCTATGTTTGCAGCCATTTGTGACTATGGGGCCCAGGCCAAATGCCCTTCCACCCTTCCCACCCGCAACTCTCCTCCAAGTCCTCCAAAGGCCCCTCTGTGGTCCTATTTTTTGGCAGAGAATGAGGAACAGGCCTGGCCTTCTGAAACCCTCCCCACTCCCGGCCTTGGGAGCCTCTTGTCTCCCCCTCCTTCCTTAGAGTCTTGGCTATTTCAGGAAACTGAAAAGACTGCCCGGGGAGCTAATCTTGGGCTTCACTTCTGGAGGGGCCGCGGGTGGGTGGGGAGGCAGATTTTCCTGTACAGAAGAAAGTATGCTCCTTTTGAAATGTCCTAGCGGAAATAAATGTACAACCTATTGTATGCTGCCAGGAGCCACCAGCAGGAGTTGGTGTGATACAAAAGCGGCATTTGTAAAGGCACAAAACACTTAGCACTTTACCAAGACATGCACAGGATATAAAAGGAGACGAAGGGCCCGACCAATCCACCAAGAAAGCAGCATGTCCCGAATGCAGGAGAGCCAATCACTATATCCCAACACACAGTCTTTATCCTCTTAACCATGCTACCCTTTCGTTAGTGTAGAAGGGAGTATTTGGACGCAGGCAGGAAAGGCCAGGTCGGTCTCCTTCACATGCCTCCCACTCAGTCACTTGCCTTTGTCTTCCTAAGCAGATGGGCCCGCCCCTCACATTCACAGTGCCCAGGGCAGGAGAACAAATAGATGCCTAGTACAATAAGACTAAATATTGAAAAGCTACACATTAAAGTAACAAGACACTAAATAAATGTGTTTTATGTTCTTACAGTGACAAATATACCTTCATAACAACCTGGAAGATGAGGCTCAAATTTAAATTTACTGAATTTCCTTAGAAGAGTGGGTGGCTGGCTTAAGGGTAGACCTCCAATATTCATGGTGCTCAGGGCACCCAGATACACACAGAAGCACAGGAGTAAGTGATTCGTGTGTGTGTGTGTTTTTTTTTTTTTTTTTTTGGCGGGGTGGGGGCGGTTTAAGATCCTAGGAGTCAGACATCCTCATTCAGAGACGTGGAAAATGCTTTCTCTATCTCTCTAAAGCTTTGTTTCCCCATTTTCCCCTTTTCACTTCTGCCCTTCACAGCCTTGGAGAAGCAGCAGGTTCCTGTTCTCCACTGACCCTCCAGGCTTTAGATTTCTGCCAAAGCTGCAGGAGAGACCTCCTGTGCCTCAGGCTCAGTGCTTGGGGCTCCAGAAAACCAGGGAAGGTTGCAAGGACCCTGCCCCCCAAGAATTCACAGGCTCATGGGAAGATGAGAAGCCCAAATTCACCTGAGCTACTAAATAACATAAGTGATAAGGATCAAAAAGAGTGGACGGTGTGCTAGATAGTCACACTTCAGGAGCAAATCCTGGGAAAGTGGCTCAGAAAGGAACCAGAGGAACCTTTTTGTTCAATGTTAGGGAAAAACAAAAGGCAGAACTTTTCAAAGGAAACATGACTTTATGTTCAATCTGGACATAGGAAACTGAAGAAAGCAGAGCTGTGCTTCTGGGGAGAAGCAGGATGGGAGTGGGGCACCGAGATTCCAGGCCCCCAGCTACTTTTCCCTTTCCCCTTTCCATGGACAGAAGACCCTTCTCTCATTCCACTCTTCCTAACCCCTGTGGAATGCCAGGCGTCTGGGCAGCCCTATGTTAAATACTGTTGCTCTAGTCTAATCTTTTAACGTAAAAGAAGAATGGTTTTCTTGTGTGCCCCTCACCACCTACAGACTGTCAGCTTCTAGGAGACAGCTTCTGGACCTTGTTTTTGTTTTTGTTTTTCGGTTTGTTTGTTTTTGTACCTTAGAGTCTGGTATTTGGTGACTAGTCAGGGAGTGTGAGTTGAGATGGGTTGAAAGGGAAATGTCAGCCCATAATCAGAATATGGAGGGACAGACTTGAGGTAATTCAACCAGCAAAATACCGCAATTACTTTTGTGCCAACGTAATACCTTGAAGTCAGAGTTTTATATTGTTATTATATCAATACATATCATGAAATCTATAGCTTCTTAAAATGTCTCTATTAAAATTTTTCTAGTTCATTTCCCTATGTAGTATTTGTTCATTTATTACCTTACAGTAACAACTGCTAACATTTATTGAGCAACTGTTACATCATCTTTACTAGGAGCATTGCATTCATTTTCTCTTCTGACTCTCAGAACAACCCCTTCAGCTAGGACTATGATTCCCTTTATGTAGATGATACACTAGGATTCCGAGGGCTTAAAGAATTGTAAAAGATCACTCCGGTACAAAGTGTGAAACGTGGATTAGGACCCACGGTGTGCGTTTACTGATTGTTTAGCCGGAGTAGGTTGTAGAGTCAGTAATGTGGGGCATCAGTTCCCTTTTCCCTGGCCTGCAGCAGCAGAGCTGGGTAGTGAACTTCTCTCACTGCAGCTTAGAAGGCTGTGTCTCAGGCTGTCTTCAGAAGCCAAGACACCTCAGTTTTCAGTACTGGCCCCGAGGCACATCAGAGAGGAAGAGACCACCCCTCAGGGAAGTGTCTGAGGCAGGCTCCAAGAAGTGACAGCTGGCTCAAATCCCAGATCCAGGAAAAGCTTCCGACCTCTGTTTCGGATCGTGCTGCACCTTCATCTGGAAAGGCAGACCTGCCTTCATGGGCTCCCCCATTGGTGTTAAGCATGGCTAAATGGGGGCTATATTTCACTCTAGAAGTGGCTGCATTTCAGGAGCAGAGTGTGATTAAGAAAGACGGATGGCGGGTAATATCCGTTACCAACACCTGTACTGTGCACAGGGATCTATTTGGCAGATAGGGGCTATGTAAGAGCAAGATCATTACCATTAGAGCTAGAAAACAAAATGTGGTGGAGGTGGGGAAGGATGGGCAGAAATGGGAGGGAACGGAGGATGACAGAAGGCAGGAGGTAAGACACCGCAGGGAAATCCTATGCAGCAGGACGTGGGTCCTAAGCCCCCTGGGCCTCAAATTCCCCCCAGTAAGATGCTGATAGCCTTAGAGGTCCTGTCTTGCTCACTACTGAAGGCTGCAGGAGGCATCGGTTGGAGGCAAATATACCCAACAGTAAGACTAGGTCAGCTCTCGAGAATAGCCAGAACTGAGTTATTAGCTGAGGGCAGATAGCCTCACCCCTCACATTTTCAGAGGCAGGATCTCTGGCTCTGGAATCTGAAACCTGAAGCATAACGGCTCGCAGGGCAAGGCATGCAGGTGAAAAGAAATGACACAGGCTATGGATCTGGATGGGTCGTGGTCCTACTTCTTCCACATATTCTCTAGGTTAACAAATTTGAATCAACATTTTCAGAAAAGGGAAGAAAGATAAAAGGAGCTTGGACACAACTAACATAGACTTTAGGGTTAAACAGATAAGGGTAGGTTTTAGTTCTGCCACTTGTTTGCTCTGTAAGCCCAGGTGAGTTGTAGTTTTTCTCTGAGTCAGCCTTTTCCTTATCTGTAAAATGAGGAAGAAAGACCCACCTCACTGAGTTACTATGAGTATCAAATGGAGTAAAGATTTACAAATTCTTAGCACAGAGCCTGCCAGATAATTGACTCAATAAATGGAGGCTATCACTTCCAGCCTCTTCCTCACTATACAAACATGATGGTCACCACCACCATCATTAGCCTGGATCAAGAAAGCTTTCTATTTTTATTCTGGTTGTTTCCTTTCTCGAAAGGCTGTCACAGAGCCAAAGGAGAACCTTGTTCTGTGTGGCTCCAGAGGGAAGACAAAGTCAACTGGCATAAACTACAGAGAGAGGTGGGGAAAGAACAGGGTGAGAATTAGCCCACATTTGACACTTCCTTTTCATTGTTCAGAGCAGCCACTATTTTCTGTTTGAGAAGTTGTGTATGCAGAGTTGCATATCGTGTGCATATACCATGTGTGACATTATAATGTATGCATGTATAATATGTACATTATACATTATGACATACACATGCATGAAGTAGATTCAGTTGACCTGTGTGAAGTGACGGGCTACCTACTTGTACATCTGGGTGAAGTGCATTTCCTGATGAGGAAACGGGAAAGGCAAAGGCCCTGAAACAAAACTAAGCATGGACTGCTAGAAGGACAATGAACAGGCAAGGGACTGGAGTGAGATGGTGGTAGGAAATGGTGAAAGTAGGCAGGGGTCAGATCAGAAAGGACTTCAGAGGTGGTGGGGAGGACACTGGATTCATTCTAAGTGTGCTAAAAAAGTCATGGCAGGGAGGCATTTGGGCAGGAGGTGAAATGATCTGATTTTTATTTTAAATTGATAATTCCAGATATTGTGCAGAGGTGGAGAATGGAGTGTGTTGGAGATGGGTAAGAGGAGAAATAGAGGCCAGTGAAGAGGTCACCATCTACCGAGGTCAGGGATGATGATGGCTTGGACTAGGAGAATGATTGAGTGTGTTGAGACATATTTGAAAAAGTGCTGCATTTTCAAGTTGGAGCTGACAGGACATGCTGATGGTTTGACTGTGGGTGTGAGAGACGGAACTAGTCAAGGATAACTCCAAGTGTTTTGGCCTGAGTAACAGGATGTGTGTTGGTTCAATTTCCAGTGTAGGGCAGACTGTGGGAGAAACAGGTTGAAGGAATAATGAGTTCCGTGTCAGACATGGTACGTTTGAGATGTCCATTAGCCATCCAAATGGAGGCATTTACGACGAGGTTGGGATTGGAGCTATTGGAATTTACAATCTCAGCACTGAATGCAATCACCTGGGGAGTGAGAGGTCTGAGGATTGCACCTTGGTGCCCTCTAGCACGGAGAGGTCAGAAAGAAGGGAGGATCCAGCAGGGAGAGTGAGCTGCCTGTGAGGTAGGCAGAAAACCAGGAAAGAGTGTTGTCTTTGAAGCCAAATTAAAAACAAACAAACAAAAAGATTTCTAACAGGAAGCAGTGACCAGCTATTTTATATGAGATAAAGTGTTCAGCAAAAGGAAACTGAGAATTTGTCATTGGATTTGGCCAGATGGAGGTCATTGGGAACATCAACAACAAGATTTTATAATATTCCTGAGAGACAGGGGAAGGACAAGTCTAGTGGAAGGGGAATCAAGGCAGAAAGAAGGTGAGGAATTGAAGATGGTGCAAACATTTGGTCCAATAGCTGGACCAAAATAGGCATGACCCAGTTGAGGGGAGAAATTGTAGGAGCAAAGCCCACCATGGTGAAAGGAATGTCTAGGGCCTGAATACAAGTGCAGTTCAAATTTTATGGGGCCTGAGCTAATGCAATTTGAAGAGTCCCCTTTAAGAAAAAAGAATACAAAGTTATACATTCAAAAATTAGGCATAGAATTGAATATTTATTTAGCATGAGAAGAGAAATCATAACAAATCAACAGCACTTTAAAGATACGTGTATCTTTTTTCTGAAACTTTTAAAGCTAGGATTTCTTAATCTCTGCAAGATTGGCATTTTGGGTCAGATAATCCTTTGTGGGGGACTGTCTCATGCATGATAGGATTCAGCAGCATCCCTGTCATCTACCCACTACGTGCCAGTAGCACTCCCCAAATTATGACAACCAAAAATGTCTCCAGACATCGCCCACCACTACCTTAAAAACCATTGCTTTAGGTTGTTTACTTGACATGCTTACATACAAACATTTCTGATTATAACCCCCATCTTTAACATTCTACAACCCTCAGTAACCTTCAGTACTGTCCAGGGCTGGGAAGTGGAGGATCCTGAAGCTGAGGCTTCTGGTAAATCCACCTTTGCCTGAGTTGAGGGACTGGACTCAAACAGACACAGGAAGAGTGCCCATCATAAAAGAAGAAAAAGCAGAAAAGAAGGGTGTGGATGCCAGTAGTTAATAGACTTGATTCTTCACATTACTTACATTTTCTCAGTGCAATAAAAAGCCACAGTATCTGTTAAGAGGGTGACAGTGGGAGGCTGGTTGGAGTTTTGCATGGAGAGAAGGGATGAAATAGTCATTCTGCAAAGTAAGAGTGAGCAGACTGGGATTCTTATGAATCCTAGTAGAAGTAGGGTAGAGCAAGACCAGTCTGAGCAGCTCAAAGATGGCTGGAGCACTTCATAAAGCAGTATGTGCCTCATCACCAGAGGTACCTGCCTTATGACAGGTTTTCAAGTAGCAATGGAAAGTCAGACCAAATGATCCTACGAGTCCTTCTTCTTCTGTGAATCTGTGTTTTTTATAGCAAAGCAACTGGATGGCCTTGAGTATATCAGACAAAATTACTCCATAGCATCTTTATTCTCAAGCAAGTAAGATCCATCCCATGAAATAATGATCCTGATGGCTAAGAGTACATGCCCAGGGTAAGGGCTTTCCATGCTTTATCTTATTTAATCATACTCACAGCATGGGAAGAAAGTTTAAGAAAGATCAAGATACGCATCCATTGACGCACTGCTGGTAAAAATTACATTACCCAAATTGAGGAACATTCTACAAAATGCCTGACCAGTTTTACTTAAAATCCTCAAGGTTATGACAAACAAATGAAGACTGAAAAACTGTCTCTGGCCAGAAAAAACTAAGAAGACATGAAAAGTAAAAGTAATTATAGTATCTTGGATTGGACTCTGGAACAGAAAGAGGATATTAGTGGAAAAACTGGTGAAATTCAAATAAGGTCTGGAGTTTAATTAATTATACAGCACCAATGCTAGTTTCTTAGTTTTTACAACTGTATCATGGTAAAGCAAGATGCTAACTTTAAAAGAAAATAGGTGGTTTATACGCAGTGGCTCACGCCTGTAATCTCAGCACTTTGGGAGGCAGAGGCGGGCGGATCACAAGGTCAGGAGATCGTGACCATCCTGGCTAACACGGTGAAACCCCATCTCAACTAAAAACACAAAAAAATTAGCCGGGCGAGGTGGCGGGCGCCTGTAGTCCGGGAGGCTGAGGAAGGAGAATGGCGTGAACCCGGGAGGCTGAGCTTGCAGTGGGCCAAGATTGGCCACTGCACTCCAGCCTGGGCTACAGAGCGAGACTCCATCTCAAAAAAAAAAAAAAAAAAAAAAAAATAGAAAATAAACCTCTCTGTATTATCTCTGTAATTTTTCTATAAATCTAAAATCAGTTAAAAAAAAAAAAAAAACTTGCCTAGAAACAACAACAATGACAAGTGTGTGACTAACTCCCTGGCATTCTAACCCCAGGAAGCTTTGCTTCTCTGTGATGGGTCAGGGCACTGGAATCTGCAGTTTATTCTCCTCTATTCAATGTGACTGTGTCTAAGGTCTCTGCTTTCTGCTTTTACACCTACATGTGTCCTCCAGTTGCAATGCAGCCTGGCACAGTGGAAGGAGATTGCTTTGAATCCATGCAAACATTGGCTGAACCTTAGCTCCCCTATTACTTAACTGTGAGTGTGGAGAAACCATTTTCTGTCTCAAACTTTTGGCTTCTTGCAACTGTGCCATGCAACCCATAATATCTCTTTCCTAGGCTTAGAGTCAGATTCCAACTGGAAAGTGAGAAAAGCAAAGCAGTTGGCACCCAGTAGGTGCTCAGAAAACACAAGGTCCGCCTTCTTCCTTCTCAGTGCTAAGAACTGGGAGCTCACCCAGCCTCTCTCTTTCTGACAAGAACTTCTCATGTTTAATTTATAGGCTGGTTTAGGTAGTTGAATTTTAAATAATTCATAGCCTTGCTGTTAATATTTGTAGTTGTTGAATTCCTTTAATAAAACATTTAGGGATTTCTTCCCCCTGAAGTGTATTTCATCCGGAGAATGATTTGTTTTCTGAAATCTGGGACTCGGCTGCCCTTTCTTTATTTTCTTTCTGCATCTAATCCTGTTTATTGCTGTGGCAGAGGTAAGAGATGCAAGCTTGGCTTTTGCTTGGCATGGGCATGCAGGCAGGGATGTCAATTCATCTGTGGCTGGGGCTCGTGAGGTGGGTTCACTTTAGTGGGCGTGCTGTGGCAGTGAAGAACATCAACTTCATACTGTATTAGAGCTGGGTTTGAACTCAGGCCTGCACTTCCTTCTTCATTGCTGTGAGATCTCATCCAGGTAATTATTATTATTATTATTTTGAGATGGAGTTTCACTCTGTCACCCAGGCTGGAGTACAGTGGTGTGATCTCGGCTCGGCTCACTGCAACCTCCGCCTCCCGGGTTCAAGTGATTCTCCTGCCTCAGCCTCCTGGGTAGTTGGGACTACTGGCATGTGCCAGCACACCTGGCTAATTTTTGTATCTTTAGTAGAAACCAAGTTTCGCCATATTGGGCAGGCTGGTTTTGAACTCTTGACCTCAAGTGATCCTCACCTCCCAAACTGCTGGGATTACAGGCATGAGCTACCACACTTGGACTCATCCAGGTAACTTAACATTTCTGAGCCTTTGGTTTCTCATATGCAAAATGAGAATGAGAACAAACTCAGTTTACTTTCCCTGACATACCTCTGGATTTTAAAATTCTGCTTATATCCATGGAGCCTGCTTTTTCTAATCTCTCTCAGCCTCAACCCCCACTTCGCGCATTTGATGTGGCAAATAGACTCCCTCATTAATTCCGTTTTCTCATCACCTTGGCTTGAGCCATTTCCACAACAACTCCAGGCTCTTTCCTGATTCCCACGAAACCCTGCTGGCTTTGTCATTTCTTGGTACCCTTGGGTTTGAGGGAAGGGGGAGGATGATTTGGGCATGCTGCAGCCTTTTCTAAAAGGAGGCTCCAGCTCCCTCTTGAAGACGCAGGGGGATCTGAAACGCAAGGCAAGCTTCACAGGTGCCAACTGTATTGTTCAAAGAATATACTCCCTTTTATAGCACTTATATTTCATTCTCTACTGCCAGAATGGAGACACATGCTGGGTTTCTGCATTCGTAATTGGGGAAGAACAGATGGGAGAGACGCAGTTGGAAGTAATACTGTCATTAAAGTAATCTATACTGCTCGTAACTCTCAGGCGTGTGCGAGAAGGTGAGTGGAGCCACGTGGACCAAGTTCCTTTCTATTCAGTCCTCATGGAAATTCTGGGGTGGCACATGACTTTGGTAGAATCAGAAAATTCACATTCACTTATGTTATACCTCTGTGGGTATATTTCTAGCTCCAGGGCCCCAGAGACGAGAAAAGGAACAGATTGGTGGTAGTTTCCTTACGTAAGGGGTGGAGTAGGCATTCTAGATAGAACAGCATAGGCAAAGGTGTGGAGCCTGGAAATATGAACTGTTCTAGTTAATAGAAAGTAGAGAAGCTGAGCTGGTCTTGTTAGGGAAGGAGCAGACGATATGACTAGAAGAACTCTTGCTATGGGGACGAGGTTCTTGAATACTAGGAAAGAAGCTGAAGGAGAGTTGCTGTGGCATGGTAGAGCACAGGGCTGCAATCAGGTTCAGTGCAGGCTGTTACTGACTAGCTATGTGAACATGGGAAAGACACTTCCCTTTTCGGGGCCCCAGTGCTTCATCTGTAAAATGGGAATAGAATAAATGGTCTAAATAAAACTTCAGTAGCTTGAAGGACAACAGCTCTGAACTTCAGGAGAATGCATCTAATTCCTGAGTCTTTTGGTCATGTAAATCAATTCTAAGCTGAGCATATCCCAGCCCTTGTTGATTGAGTAATAATAACAGCATTGGTAACATCATAGAGGTTGAGGTCCTACTCTCTGCCAGACACTGTAAAGTGTTTTTTTGACAATCTCAATCTCAGTCTTCACGAGGTGGTCCTGAGAAGCCCACTGTGCAGATCTTCGCATCTGAGGCTCAGAGAGGGAAGAGGATAGGACTTTATGCCACCCAACCCCGGGTGGCAGGGCCAAGAATTATGCCAGATATCACTGGCAGCTGCCACAGCACTAACGGCACCTCGTAAGGCAGAGCGCTCTGGAGAGGTTTAATGTTCACCGGCTAATTTAATTCTTCCCACTGCACCTCAAAATGGATCCTGGGATCCCCATTTTGTAGATGAGCAAACTAAGGCTCTGTGAGAAGCAATCACCAGCTCAAAGTCATAAAACCAGTAAGTGCTGAAGCTGAGCTCTGGCCTCAGATCTGCCTGGTATCCAACCTCCAGATGCTGCCTTAGGATACTTCAGCCTTCAAATTCACACAGGAGGAGCCCAGGATTAGGGGGCAGCTCCACAAATCCCTTCCCCCAAAATGTGAGATGTTCTTTGTAAACTTTTCTTAGAGATGCCCCATTTTGACAGAACACACCGCCCTCTCTTGCCCTGGGGAGCAGTCCCCATTAAGATATGTCAACGCCATTGAATACAAGGCAAATATCTCGGCTGATACCTTAACATGTCTGTAGCAGTGACTCTAGACTCCCTAAAAGACCAAAAAGTTCTCATGGCCATGGCCATGGCCATGGCCAAACTTCTTGATGAAGAGACTTTTGCAGACCAGCACGTCAGCACAAGGTCTCAAAGTTGACTTTTCACTGTTTACTCCTGAGGAGGTGTGACATAATGAAAACTATATATTTGGCCTCTGCCTCAAGTTCCTGACATAGAGCTCCTAAAACCCTTGTAATGTCCTGACTGATAAGAGCATATTTTGTTTTAGTGAGGTGATTCTTGGTGGGCTCCTGGATAGCTTCAGAATAGGAGCTGGTCACCGGAAAGAGCAAGCCATGATTAGAAACTTGGAACTTTCAGCCTCAACTCTCCATTATCTGGGAGGAGAAGAGGAGCTGGAGAGTTAATCACATCAATTGTGACTACATGATGAAGCCTCCATAAAAATCCTTAAGCTGCAGGGTCTGAAGAGTTTCTGAGTTGGTGAATGCATCCATGTGCCTGGAGGGTGGTGCATCTCAATTGCATGGGGAGAGAAGCTCTTGCACTTGAGTTTTTCTGGACCTCACCCTATGTACTTCTTCATCTGTCTGTTCATGTGCATCCTTTAGAATAAACCAATAAAATCAAAGTAAATGCTTCCCTGAGTTTTGTCAGCTGTCCTAATAAATTATTGAGCCTAGATGGGGAGTGAGGTGGAAAGGGGGTTGGAGTGGGGTTGTGGGCACCCCTGAATTTGTAGCCAAGTCAGAGGGAACTGTGAGGATACTTGCGTCAGGTGTCTGAAGTGAGGGCAGTCTTCCAGGACTGAGCTTTCAAACCCACATGGAGTTTTTGTCAGAATTGAATTAAATTACAGGACACTTAGCTGGTGTCCAGAGAGTTAGAGAACTTGGTGTGGGGGGAAATCACCCCTACATTTGGTGTTGGAAGTGCAGTGAGTCGAGATACAGGTTTTTCTCTAGAACGTAGCCTTATTTCCACATGTTGGGGTTTCATGTTGTTGTCTGTCCCTGAACATGAATGGTCCACCATCAATGAAAAGTGTCCAGCCATCAAAGCAAGATCACATCTCTTCAGACACCCAAAGTCTTGTGGTAGGAAAGCTGGGAGAGAGAGTGAAAATTCACAGAGTAGCAACTTTGTCCACTGCAGCCCTACAAGGTGGGTACTATATGATTGCTTCCATTTTACAGGTGAGGAAAATAAGTTCAGAAAGGTGTAAACAGCTTGCCCAAGATCAGTGTTAAGTGATAGAGGCAAAATTTTAAATTCAGGTCTTCGGGTATCTGACACCAACACCTGGACCCTTTGGCCTACGTTCCATTTCCTCCTATAGCAGAAAGATATGGGCCAGATGCGGTGGCTCATGCGCCAAGGCGGGCAGATCGCTTGAGCTCAGGAGTTTGAGACCAGCAACAAAGTGAGACCCCATCTCTACAAAAAATACTAAAATTAACTAGGCGTGGTGGTGTGTGCCTGTGGTCCCAACTACTTGGGTGGCTGAGATTGCTTGAGCCTGGGAGGCAGAGGTTGCAATGAGCCAAGATTGTGCCACTGAACTCCAGCTTGGGTGACAGAGTAAGATTCAGTCTCAAAAAACAAACAAACCAACCAATAAACAAATCAAAACCCATACTAATGTAGAGTTGGTCTTCCCTTTCTCACTTCTATCCCCATCTTTCCCATTGATACAAGATTCTATAAGAGTTTAAGAAATGTTATTGTTTTAGCCATTGGGGCTGGAAAAAATCTCTATGGAGACTTTTTTCTCCTCTCATTATTTTGCTCAAGTGACAGGGAAGTCTTGTGGGCCCCTGTGGATTGCAAAGACCCCAGTCATATTCATCATGTTCTTACTGCACACAGTCTTTGCGCATGTTGTTCCTTCTGCATGAAATGCTTTTTCTCACCTCCTTTCCCTTTACTCCTGCTCATCCTTTAGATGTTAGATCAACTGTGACCTTCTCAAAAAAGCTGTCCAACCCCCTCCATAGGTCCCTTGATCCAAGTGAACTCTCATAACATTGCACTACTTTCCTCCCTGGCACATAGCTCAGTTTGCAAGTAGTAATAATTCGTGAGTTTTTGGATTAATGTCAGCCCCTCCTACTAGACCATAAGCTCTAAAAGGGCAGGGACTATGTCTACTTGGATCATGATTGAGCCCCCTGTTCCATACACAGGGCTTAGATTACTGTAGATGACCCATCAGTGTTTATTGAGTGAATAAATGAATGCATTGAAGTATAGGATGTGAAAACTTTTGGGTCTGGAAACAATAGAATTTCTGAACTTGTGTCTTAAAGAGGTATAGCTTTTTCCTCGTAACTTGTTAGAAATGCAGAATCCCAGGCCTCATCCCAAAGCTCTAAATAAGAATCTGCAATTTGCCGTGGTCTGGTCCCCAGATGATTCCTTTGCATTAATGACTTATAAACACTGCAGAGGAGAAAAAGGTTGAATGGAAAGGTGAAGTAGCCTGTGTTAATTAATTAATTGATCATGTAATTGGTTAATTATAAAAGTTTGTAAAATTCTTCTGAGTACCTTCTATGGATCTGGTACTGTGTTAGGCCCTAGGACTCTGCATGAACATGAGAGATATGGTACTAGCCCCAAGATAGTGCCTGATATGGTTTGGCTATGTCACCACCCAAATCTCAACTTGAATTGTATCTCCCAGAATTCCCATCTGTTGTGGGAGGGATCCAGGAGGAGGCAATTGAATCATGAGGGCCGGTCTTTCCCATGCTGTTCTCCTGATAGTGAATAAGTCTTACAAGATCTAATGGGTTTATCAAGGGTTTCTGCTTTTGCTTCTTCCTCATTTTCTTTTGCCGCCACCATGTAGGAAGTGCCTTTCACCTCCTGTCATGATTCTGAGGCCTCCCCAGTCATGTGGAACTCTGAGTCCAATTAAACCTCTTTTTTTTTTTCCCAGCCTTGGGTATGTCTTTATCAGTAGCATATATAGGGACTGATACACTGCCTCATACCTGCATGAATGGGCAAAGCACCCAGAGCTAGCAGAGTAGAAGGAGGGGCTGCTCATTGCCCAGGAAGCAGGGAGGGCTTTCTGCAGGTGACTGGCAGTGGAGGGCACAGGGGGTAGCCTCATAGACAATGGAACTTCTTGTTCCATGTCATAGGCTTGAGGCTGGGGGATAGAGTGAGCAGGTTGTTGTAATAATCCAGGCTAGAAATGTAAACAGGTCACCATTCTCTCTCCCTGAGCTCTTCCCTGAATTATCATGCCATTCTGAAAAACCTGCCTAAAAAACTCTCTATGAATCAGATAATGGCCAGATTCCATAGGCTTCTTTCAAACATTCTTTCATATTTTTTCATTTACATTCTGCCTCTAAATGTCAATCTTCTACCTTCTTTTCTCTATGTTTTCCCTCCTTTCCATTGTTTGGCTTCCTAGTGTCCCTCTGGCATCTCCATTACATGGACTATTATGCAGCTATTAGAAATGATGTTTACAAAGACTGTGTAATAAACATGGAACATGCTTAGGTTTAGTAGGAAGCTGGCACAAAATTGTATGGACATATGATTATATACATAAGTCTGTATAGTTAACAAAACTTTAAAAAGCAAACTCCAGAATGAGTCAAACAATATTTATGTTTGCCTGGGGTTTAAAAAATATATTTATTTAAGATGTCTCTATTTTCTATTTTTTTATGAGTAGGGATTTCTTTTTATATGGGAAAATGAATAAAAACTACAAATTTAAAACTGGTGCTATTTATTCATTGTATCATTTTGGGCATTTTTAAAAACTTTCCTGAGCCTCAGTTTTCTCATCTCCAAAAGGGAGCTGAGAGCGTGCCTCCCACAGAGGATGTTTTGCGATTGTGTTCATCAAGTGTGTGGCACAGAGCCTGGCATGAAAGTAAAACCCAATCCCACAGCAGTAATTGTCACGTGAGGTATCAGTTCCCAGCTTAACTGATTGGTATAGATTGAATCAAAGAACAGGCCAGGTGCAGTGGCTCACACCTGTAATCCCAGCACTTTGGGAGGCTGAGGCGGGTGGATCACCTGAGGTCAGAAGTTTAAGATCAGCCTGGCTAACATGGTGAAACCCCATCTCTACTAAAAATACTAAAATTAGCCAGGTGTGGTGGTGGGCGCCTGTAATCTCAGCTACTCGGGAAGCTGAGGCGGGAGTATCACTGGAACCCGGGAGGCAGAGGTTGCAGTGAGCCAAGATTGTGCCACTGCACTCCAGTATGGGCAAGAGAGCAAGACTCCGTCGCAAAAACAGTAACAACAACAACAAAAAACAAGTTTGATGTGGTAGGGATGAAGGTGGAGGGCAGGGAGCTACTCATTTGGAAGTCCTGATTTTGTGATTATGTTTGCCCCTAATTATCTGTGTGACTTTGGCAATTCTTCCCATCTCTGGGGTTTTGTCTCTCCAAATGTAGAAGAGAAATGGAGCCTCAATGATCAACATTACTTCCTGTTACATGTCTAAAAGATAATACCTCAATTCCCTTGGAAATCACACTGTGAATGTTTTAACAATCCTAAATATTCTACTGGACAAATGCTGCAACCTCTTTCTAATGTCCCCTAACTCCCTGAGGTTTACTGACCTATGAAGTTTTCATTCTTGCTTCTTAAAAACAACAAGGTCCCTCCTCCTCTGTTGACCTACGGAACAATTCTTGGTTGTGTCAGTTGTTTACAAAAACATCACTTTTTAGCCGGGAGCAGTAGCTCACACCGGTAATCAGCACTTTAGGAGGCTGAGGCAGGTGGATTGCTTGAGCCCAGGAGTTTGAGACCAGGCCTGGACTACATGGCAAAACCCCATCTCTACTAAAAATACAAAAATTAGCCAAGCCTGGTACTGTGCATCTATAGTCCCAGCCTCTTTGGAGGCTGAGGTGGGAGGATTGCTTGAGCCCAGGAGGCAAGGGCTGCAGTGAGCTGAGATTACGCCACTGCACTCCAGCCTGGGTGACAGAGCAAGACTCTGTCTCAAAAAATAAATTAATAAATAAATAGTCATTTTTTAAATTAGGAATTAGAGTGTGGTGGTCATCAGTTCATGGCTGTCAGAAACACCTCTTGCTCTTTGCAATTTAGTTCTTGTAACGGACAAGCCTTGTTTCAAATGCTGCCTCCTTGGTATTCTTCTGTTACAACGGAACAATGGAAATGGGGGCTGGATCAGATGCTCTTTAAAGATGGTCTGAGCTCTAAAAGTTTTCTTCCTGGACAGCAGCAGTTTCCCTGGATGGAGGACCTTTTTCCTGAGCACGTGGCTCTGTCTCAGAAGTAGCCCCTCTCCCTGGTTCCCCCAGTAGAGCTTCCAGGCTCAGATGAGTAAGGCCAGCTGGCTTTGCTCTACGTAGAGGCTCTAAATAATTTTAGTGGCTTAAAAGCAGAAGAGTGGTTCTCCAGCTCCAGTAAGAGGCAGAATTAACAGGGAATAACTTAAAGGGAACAGCATGAAAGAGGCCAATGGAAAGATATAAATAAAATGAAGAACGGGAGCAACCAACTTTCAGGGTCTCTCAAAAAAAAATCCTAGGTCAGGATCCCACCTGTCTACTGCAAGCTCCCTTCTTGCTCACAATGCCTTCTTGCCTTAATAGTATAAAGAAAAATGCTTTACCATGATTTGGGTATTATGCTAAGCTCTTGACCACATATGCATCATTTTACCCTCAGCTAGAATGTTGTCTCCATGAGGGCTGGGGGATTTTGTTTGGTTTGTTCACTGTTTCATACCATTTTCTAGAACAATACGAGGACCCTTGTATGTGTTCACTGAGTATTTGGTGAAATGATGGATGATGACTTGCTGAGGTCACTATGATTACTAACTCCATTTTACAGATGAATACACTGAAGCTCCTAGAGGTTAAGTTACCTGCTCAAGATAATGTAGCTAGTAGGAGCAAAGCCAGGATTCAAGTCTATCTGATCTTAAAGCCTGCTTTATTTTAGAATATGTGCTCACAGGAAATACCCATCTGTTTTAGTCCATTCCGACACTGTTACAAAGAAATACCTGAGACTGAGTAATCTATAAAGAAAAGAGGTTGAACTGGCTCACAGTTCTGCAGGCTGTACAGGAAGTATGGCTGCATCTGCTTCTGGGGAGGCCTCAGGGAGCTTCTACTCATGGTTGAAGGCAAAGTGGGAGCATATATCTGACATGGTAGGAGCAGGACCATGACAGAGATGGGGGAGGCACCACACAGTTTTAAACAACCAGATCTCACAAGAATTCACTATCATGATGACAGCATCAAGGGGGATGCTCTTAAACCATGAGAAACAGCCTCCAGAATCCAATCATCTTCCAACGGGCCTGCACAAGTCTGTTCTCACACTGCTATAAGGAACTACCTGGCTGGGTGTGGTGGCTCACGCCTGTAATCCCAGCACTTTGGGAGGCCGAGGCAGGCGGATCACGAGGTCAGGAGATCGAGACCATCCTGGCTAACACAGTGAAACCCTGTCTCTACTAAAAATACAAAAAATTAGCTGGGCGTGGTGGTGGACACCTATAGTCCCAGCTACTTGGGAGGCTGAGGCAGGAGAATGGCGTGAACCCAGGAGGCAGAGCTTGCAGTGAGCCAAGATTGGGCCACTGCACTCTAGCCAGGGGCAACAGAGCGAGACTCTGTCTCAAAAACAAAACAAAACAAAAACAAAAACAAAAAACAACTCCCCAAGACTGGGTAATTTATAAACAAAAGGTTTAATTGACTCACAGTTCTGCATGGCTGGAGAGGCCTCAGCAAACTTACAATTGTGTCGGAAGGGGAAGCAGGCACCTTCTTCACAAGGTGTCAGAAAAGACAGAGTGAGAAAAGAAGGAGAACTTGCCAAACACTTATCAGATCTTGTGAGAACTCACACACCATTATGAGAACAGCATGGAGGAAACCACCCCCGTTATCCAATAACCTTCCACCGGGTCCCTCCCTTGACACATGGGGATTACGGGAATTAAAATTCAAGATGAGATTCAGGTGGGGACACAGCCAAACCATATCAGGGCCCCACCTCCAGCACTGGATATTACAACTGAACATAAGATTTGGGTGGTAATACAAATCCAAACCGTATCACCATCTCTCTACTTCTTTATTCATATATCCTTCCTCTCTCATAGAAGTTTCTCTGGCCTAGAACCTCTTCCTTCCGGAAGTCTTTCCTTACTGCTTCCTTTGAAGGTAGGACTCCTCTTGGAACGACATAACTACAACCCTCCTATCCATTACTAAGTCAAAAGCTATCTTCCCCAGGAAGGGCACTTGTTTTCTTCCCTAAGCTCTGCCTGAATACTTTATACCTTGAATTATTATTGTTCATAAACATGTGTACCCATAACAAATTATAAGCTTTTCAAGGCAGGCCCTATGTTTGGTTATGATTAATTTTATATATTGCTACAATGTCTGATTCATAATAAGTTTTTAATCATTTTTTTCAATGATGGTTCATGTAAGCCTTGGAATCATAGATTCAGGGGGGAAATTTAGGTGTTCCTATCAAAATATCAAATATTTTTACATTTTAACATATAATTCCATTTGAAGATACTTAAAAATACTCAAACCTAATCACAAAAATGCATGCACATGTCTCTGTATCGTTGCATTGTTTGTAATAGTAAAAACATGCGATAATGTAAAAGTCCATTATTGGCTGGTGGTGAAATGAATCATGATACATCTGTGCTATGGAATATTAATGAGCTGTGAAAAAGAATATTGTAGATCTGGATGGATTGATATGGAGACATCTTTAAAACTTTGTATTAGTAGAAAAAACAAGTTTCAAAAAAACACTCAGTGTGATCCCAATTGGGTTAAAATTTACCTATGTAAATTCATGTCAACAGTTCTGGGGGCAAGCATATCAAACTGCTAAGAAATATGTACTTTGGGATGGGCTGGAAGTTTGGAGAATGAAAGAGATTTCTGCCTTTTTACTCCAAAAATGCTTCTTAAAAAATGGTGGCTTAAAACAATAGATTCACAGGACATGAACATTGGAAGGGACCTTATGGGGCAGAGGTGGTGCAGAACCTGCCACAGGCAGTGTTAGATTCTTTGCATGTATGTCTCACCTACACTTCGTAACAAACTCTAAGAGGTAAGGTTCAACAATGCCACTTTACAAATAAGGACATTAAGATTCAGACTCAAACAAAGCTTGTCTAATTCTCAACCTTGTCCCCTTCTTTCCAAGGGTATAACAGTAAAATTCTAACCAAAATTTTATTTTGTGTATAGGATTTTGAGACCTGTTCTGACTCAGCCAGAAGTCTAGAAACCCTTCCTGTGCTGTCTCTTCTAATCATTTCTGACATCTGGAGGTTATCACCACAGCCAGCCAATTTGTTTACTGAAGGACAGAAGCTTTGCATTCTGTTTCTTTGCCCCCAGGTTTGGGTTGATCATGGTACCAGATGCTCCTTAACCCTACAATGAGATAGTCACTCCTGGAGGGGCCAAGTCAGCTATTACACGGCTTCTCTTGATGCCCTTGTCTTTACAGTTGTCCTGGAAAAACCAGACTTCTGCCTGAGGTAGAGTGGTTCCATTTGAGGTTATGAGAAAAGATGAGTGAGGAGTAGATAGCTATACAAAACTGTTGTGTGATATGACTCGGTGTTCTTTGATGAGGCTTGGTAGAGATGTATACCAACTTTCCTCAGCTTTTACCCCTGGAGATGGAGATTTCTTTAGGGCCTCAGATGAGTGGTTGTTCTGCATTAGGGTTAGGAAAATCTCAAAAAGAACTAGAGGGTGGAAATCAAGAATTCAACTTGGAATCCTTACATCTCAGACTTGGAAGAAATCTCAGCAGAGGAGACTTAATCCAACTTCTGACCCATGCAAAGGGTCTCTCTGGAGTGTCCACACAGAGCATGCTTTGCTCCAGTGCCAGGGAACTCACCACTTCAGTGTTGAGCAGGTCTTACTAAGAGAAGGCACTTGCTGATGGTTTCTACATCTGCCTCCCCAGAAACCATCTCCCATGTGCTGTGGAGCAGGGTCCTGAGGTGAAGGCTCTGGAAGCTTCTCCTCTTGTTACTGAAAAGGGGTCCCAATCCAGAACCCAAGAGAGGGTTCTTGGATCTTGCACAAGAAAGAATTTAAGGTGAATCCATAGAGCAAAGTGAAAGCAAGTTTATTACGAAAATAAAGGAATAAAAAATAACTACTCCAGGCTAGGCACAGTGGCTCACGCCTGTAATCCCAGCATTTTGGGAGACCAGGAGGATTACCTGAGGTCAGGAGTTGGAAACCAGCCTGGCCAACATGGTGAAATCCTATCTCTACCAAAAATACAAAAAAATAAAAAATAAATAAATTAGCCAAATGTGGTGGCCTGCTCCTATAATCCCAGCTACTCAGGTGGCTGAGGCAGGAGACTCAATTGAACCCAGGAGGCAGAGATTGTGCCACTGAACTCCAGCCTGGGTGACAGAGCAAGACTCTATCTCAAAAAGAAAAAGAGTGCCTACTCCCTTGGGAGCAGTGGCATGGGCTGCTCAGCTGCTTATACTTATTGTTACTTCTTGATTATATGCTAAACAAAGAGTAGGTCATTCATGAGTTTTCCAGGAAAGGGGCAGGCAATTCCTGGAACTGAGGGTTCATCCCCTTTTTAGACCATATAAGGTACTTTCTGACTTTACCATGGCATTTGTAAACAGTCATGGTGCTGGTGAGAGTGCCTCTTAGGATGCTAATTCATTATAATTAGCATATAATGAGCAGTGAGGACCACCAGAGGTCACTTTTTTGGCCATCTTTGTTTTGGTGGAATTTGGCTAACTTCTTTACTGCAACTTCTTTTATCAGCAAGGTCTTTATGTATCTTGTGCCCACCTCCTGTCTCTTCCTGTCACTAAGAATGCCTTAAACTCCTGGGAATGCAGCCCAATAGGACTCAGCCTTATTTTACTTAGCCCCTACTCAAGATGAAGTCACTCTGGTTCAAATCTTCTAACACTCTGACTAATATACGACCGTCAAACAAGTTACTCTTGCCACTTAGGAGATCTGAGCTGAGAGAACCCTTAGAATCAAATCCCTCATTTTACAGTTGGGAAAAATGAGGTCCAGAGAGCCAATATTTTATTAATATCTAAGTCTCTTGGCCCTCAGTTCAATACTGAAAATACAACCATATTTGCTTATATTAAAAAAATCATTTCCTCTCTCACAGTTAACAACATATCAGATATTTTAGTACATTCTGCTCAGAGCTACAGCCCCTGCTTAGTCATTACCACCACCACCACTACCATCATCATATTAATAATTATTCACAGTCTCCTACCTGCTAGGCATTCTATTAAGTGTTTTACATTGAATGAAACCTCTTGAGAACCTTACAAGGAGGAGTGAGGAGTCTCCCAGTTAGAGAAGGAATGCCCACCTATCATGACAGTCATTTTTCAAGTAGCTTTGTAATGGGGCAGAAGATGAGTTTCTTCCTGCTAGATTTCATCATCTGGGACTTGTAGTCTCAGAAAAACAGACAAGTCAGGCTCCTTTTCCAGTGCCGGGAAGGACATGCAGATGTATGTGTGTACACACATACTCACATGTACTCATACAGGCTCTCTGCTACACAGATACAATAAAGGAAGCTCGGGACTGGCTCCGGAAGCTGCTCTCTTATTAGGCATTATCGGCAGTTCCCGAGTACTTCTTCCAGTCTCTCAGACAAATCTAAATAGAAACCCTGCTGCTCCTATTTGTCTATGTGTGGGGGGTCGGGGGGATGAACATATTGTAGGCCATGATTAATAATTTAAAAAATTATTAAGAAAGATCAAGCTTCCTGATGTTCAGCTTAGACCATATGTACCTCACCTTCCCTGAAACATCCCTGTCCTGCCCCCTATATGCTAGGAGATACACAACACAACACACAAACACACACACACACGCATACGCACACACGCACATACGCACATATGCACACAGGGATGCTCATACATTCAAAAAACATCCAGTATTCCTTCACTGTCTGTAGGGTAAAGCTGAAACACTGTAGCCTGAACATATGACCCTTTATGATTTAAATCACATCCTTTCTTCCAAAACTTTCTTCCTCCGTTCATTATCATGCCCCATCCAAACTGGTCTACTGTGCATGCCATCTCATCCTGGCCTCCCAGGAAGCTCTTTCTTAGGTGGTGCCCCTGTTTGTAATGTCATTCCCTGTATGATCACCAAGACCAAGTTCAAATACTATAGTGTCCAAGAAACCATCAATGATGTCTCCAAGCTTCCTGCTGTAAATGACCTCTCTCTCATCAGAGCTCTTAAAACCATTTTCAAAACTGCTTCAAAAACATATTGATCTCAATAATTTATGCAGATCCCTTAACTGTTGCCACACCCCTGCCACTGCAAGTTAGAGCCTTCTTTTTGGTGCATAGATCTCTTTGGTGCTATATCTTCTATAGCCTTGCCAGCTTCATCTGTTCTTGTAGAAACTTCTCTGTTCTTTCCTCCTTCTTTTTGGTCCCTGCCTTCATGTTATCGAGTTCCATTTCAATCTCTTTCCCTTGATAAAACACATGTATATAATTTTGGCATTGCTATTGTTTTTCATTGGAGTTACCAGAGATGTTTGACCAATGCTCATAATAATACGTCTAGCCATGCTGATAATAATTTAAATATGGCATTTAATTACTGAGCTCCAGGCACTATCTTATGGACCTTATGTATTTTGCTTCATTTAAGTCTTTTCCTGAATCGTGAGCAGGTAACTCTTTTAAAACTCCTATTTTACAGATGAGAAAACTGATACTTAAATAAGTTAACTCAAAGGTCATCCACAGAGTGACACAGTTGAGATTTGAACTCATGTGTAGCTGACTCCAAAACCCAAGTTCTTAATCACTTTATCAGAAAATTACCAAGAGGCATTTAATTAGTTGCATGCAATTAAATATATATGAGGGAGAGGGCCATCAGGAGATTATTTAGAAATAAAAACAAAACAGGACGTATAAAAACAAAGATAAAATCAAGAACAGTTGAACAGAGTCTGAGAACAATGATTCATGGTTTACAAGTTCTAGTAAAACTAATTAGCTGGAATATAGCAAAGAAATCAGCTGAGACATCTATCCTTGAGAAGGCTGAGGAGGAGTACCAAAGAAACCCATTTTCATTGTAGACTGTAGAAAATCTGAGCGTTTCACTGAGGAATGTATGTGAAAGGGTATCTCTGTCTCCTTCTATCCGTACCTCTGCTTTTATTGGGGTGGTCTCCACTACCTCCCTCATCAGAACCTCTCCCTAGGGTGCATGACTTCTTATCTCCCAAAAGACTGGTTTCTACTGTTAAAGGAGATCATGCATGTAGAGTGCTTAGCAGGTGAGAAAGTCACATGGCCATCCTGAAATAAATGTAGAGCTATGATAAACTTTACAATCACGGGGTGTCTTGTTTTCATATATTTGTCATTACTAACAGGAAGCTGGTGGGTTTTGCTTTCCTGGCTTTTGCTGGTGTTCAGATTCCTTCTTTAACCAGCTCTGATAACTCCCTTTCATAACAGCACACGCATAGGTATTCATACAATTCACTGCTTTGGATTGATTGGCTCCATCTATGAGAATTGTCTTGGCCACAGTGAATAGATTAGAGTTACAACAGAAGTCTGTACTAGGTACTTGCGGACTCCCAGGGAATCGTGGCTGGACTCTACTAGGCTCTAAACTCTCTTGTGCCTGAGTGCCAGCTCCCTCTCTAAACATAAGCATCTTGGGGCTGGAGGTGGGGGGATCTTTTCTGATGCATCTTTCTTTCCCATGTAATGCCTACCCCAGGATCATACTCACAGAAGCGTTCTTGGAATATGTGAGTAAGTGACTGAAAACTCCGTTGTACTGCCCTGTTGCTGCATAAAACCGGTTGCCAATGCTGACAGCTCCCTGTGGTGTTTTTCTTCCCTTTGGGAAATCACACCAATTTAGCTTTGGCTACTCTTCTCTCTGCATACCCTTTCATGTGTGTGCAGCAACCCACAGTATCTCCTCCTTGCTTTCAACTTGCTAGAGACCAGCCTTTCTCATGACACTCCACAGCCCGACTCAGCTTCCCTCCCTGTTGCTATCCCTGGTCTCCCAACTGCCTCCCTCTTCCAAATTTTGCAAAAACAATGACCATTTACTGAATACCTACTACCTGGCAGATGCCATATGTGAAAAACCTTTCTGGATCCTCATAACAGCCCCCAGGGTAGGTCTACCAGCATCTATTTCACACATGAGAAAACTGACGCACAGAGAAGGCACTTTGGAAGCCTCAGAGAAACAGCTAAATTGCCAATCAGCTGTGACTGACACCAAAGTCCAGCAGTTTAACCATTACAGTATAATATATCTTTAAATAGAAACACCAATTACATTTTTCAGATATTCTAAAAAAATTCCACATATAGATTTGAAGACTAATGGGCAGTCATACACCCCTGAGCTCATATTTACTCAGAAATCTTTGTCATAACAGCTCTTCCTCCTCTAACCTTGTATATACTTCCAGTTTCTGCAGCAGATACTCAAGCCTACCACATGCAAGGGAGATTGCTGGGCACTGCTTTGGAGCAAAGTGTAATATGATATAAATCACATACTCTGAGTTTACAAAAGAACAGAGAAATGAAGGGAAAGGAAGAAAAGAAAACTATATTAAAAGAGTTGACTACTAGAAAATGCTTAGAGAGGCAAAGACTTGAGGAGGTACAAAGGAATTTGTCAGGTATGGGGTTAAGAAAAAAAAAATAAGAAAAAAAAGGATGTTTATCTAGCTGACCTGTAAGTTTAACACTGTATTGAGTGCATTCATAGCAACAGTGGCCATTTTTAAGCATCTATTTTGTATTATGAGCTTTTTATGCATTTTTCTTTCCTTTTTTTCTTTTTTTTTTTTTGAGACAGAGTCTTGCTCTGTCGCCCAGGCTGGAGTGCTGTGGTGTGATCTTGGCTCACTGCAAGCTCCGCCTCCCGGGTTCACGCCATTCTCCTGTCTCAGCCTCCTGGGTAGCTGGGACTACAGGCACCCACCACCACGCCCGGCTAATTTTTGTATTTTTAGTAGAGACAGGGTTTCACCATGTTAGCCAGGATGGTCTCGATCTCCTGACCTTGTGATCCACCTGCCTCAGCCTCCTAAAGTTCTGGGATTACAGATGTGAGCCACCGCACCTGGCCTTTTGCATTTTTCATCCCTTCAGAAGAAGTGAACAAAATAGGAATTCTGACATTTGTTTTACAAAGGAAGACACTGGAAGAACAGAGAGGTGAAAAAATCACCTAAGGGTACACAGCCATTACATGGCAGAATCAAAATAAGAATCCAGGCCTGTCTTGGCCTGCATTTCTGACATTCCTCACATAGGCCTCTTCACCTTCCAGTGGGATCCAGCATTTTATCTCCATTTACAAGTAAAGAGGAAGTGGCAGAATGTCAGTGTTGGAAAGGACCTGGGAACTAGAATGCTTGTTTGGGGGAAACAAAGAAGGCTGTATGCAGATGTGCTGGACCTGGAAGGACTAACAGGATTTAGTACACAGACACTGGAAAAGCATTCTTGAGAGAAAGGTCTTCATGAGCAGAGGAGGAAGTGTGGCAGATGCAGGACGAAAAGAAGAAGCCACTGACCAGTGTGGCGGCACTCTTAGGCTGCTGGAAGTTGACATGCCTGGAATCCTGAGTCAGGCCTAGCTACAATGCTTTCCTTTGGTATAGATTATTTGCTTTGAATCAAGGGTATTGACGTTGCAGAGTCAATTCTGCAGGAAGAGAACCCTAAGGAGAGCCACTGAGACTTTTTTTGGGAGATCTTAAAAAAGCCAGTTCACCTGCTCCAACCACTAGGCACATTTGCTCCCAAACATTGACTCTGTGCAGCATCTTGGAGTATTTTGCACATATCTCTCCCAAACCCGGAGAAATAAAGTCCATGGTGCCTTTGGGAAACAAAATAGCACTTGTTCCCCACTATCTCATCTGAACAACCCTTTGCTGACTAATTGAATTACTCTGGCCCACAAACTGATAGACAGCTGCTAAAAATGGTTATTGCATTATTAATTCGCTCCAGCAATTTCACATTAAACCTATACTGTTAATAATTTTTCCCTTCTATTTCTTCCCTCTTAATTAGACTATTTAAAACTTTGAAGGAATAGTCTTCCCATGCTAAATGGAGGCATCGGGCAAATTACATTTTTGATTGAATACTTCTCTGATAGGCCAGCAAATGAGACTGTTGAGTTGTTAATTATTGCCAGAGTTCCACACGACGCCTGCTAATGAGGCAGTCAATCTCAGCTGTCAGTCCCCTGATATTAATGGAGGCTGATGGGATGTACTGGGAAGAATGCTTGCTGGAGGTCCAGGGTGTCCAGTTCCCTAGCTGTAAATGCAAGGCCAGTGACTTCCCAATTGCTAAAGCTAATGGGAAACTGTGATGAGTGGGGAAGGGGATGGGCAGTGGAACAGAGGTGAGGACAGCCAGGTGAGGAGAGCACCAGGTGGGCACCATTGGGATGGTCCACTTTGTTGTTGCTCAGTAAATACTGCTGGTATTTTTAATCATTGCTGGTAAGGCTGTGTGTCTGCAGTTTCTTGGAAAATGATGAGTACAAGGAGGTGCCTATTGAGCAGTCAGAAGACTTCTTAAGACCCCTGACCTGGATTCTGAATGACCCAACTCCAGGTCCCAGCTGATGTTTTGAAATTTTGTCCTGACGTAATCATGGTCATGCTGGTGTGGAATGAGAGAGGTGTCAGGTCTCATTCAGCAAGACTGGGAGTGACAGAGGGGATGACATCCAAGATTGAGTACCCAAGAACTCTATATACTTTTTAAGCAGAGTTATGCTATAACTCTATATAGTTCTGAGCAGGGTTATGCTGGTGTGGATTGAGAGAGGTGTCCGATTTCATTCAGCAGGACTCAGGGTGACAAAGAGGGGATGGTATCGAAGATTGGGCACTTGAGAACTCTATATTTAGTCTGGGACAAAGCAAAAGCTCAGTAGAAGGGCAGGGAAGGGAGAAAAATTGGATTTGACTCAATAAATATTTACCGAGTACTTTGTATGCATGATAAAGACTTAAGTTCTCTGTGCAGACTCCCAAGGCAGACATTTTTTTGGGAATCATCCTTGACCTTTACAGTGTCTACTTCACAACCACCCACTTCCCCCGCCCCTCCATTAGACCGCTTCCTGAGGCTCACGGATTCTCCTTCACCAGCGCTTCGGAAACTCATTATCTTTTCCCTCTCAATTTTTCCTCCTCCAGTCCCAGTCCTTCCCATCAACCTCTGGGTTACTGCCCCCAATCTAATTATCGCTGAATCTACACCCTCCTACCCTCTGCCAAAGCGACCTCTTCGACCTCATCTCCTACTACTTGCCCGAGCTCATGCAGCTCTCCAACATGCCAGGTACACTCCCCCGCTCCCTTTGAGCTTTTGTTTCACCATCTCTAGAACAGGGCATCAACCTGCTGTGACGTATCTGGCAGGGTTCTGATCAGCACACATTGGCTTCCTTCTCTTTGAGCCTTTATTGCTAAGCCTCATCATTCCAACTGATATTTATGCTTTCCTGCCATCTGCCTATCCCTTCGAGCTTATTCATTTTATTATGATGGAGACATGGGTTGTGGGTGGGGATGGGGAGTCACTGCCCCAGTCACTGCCCCGGAGGGAGACTTCCCTCTCATGGCATGGGGGAAGACAAGAAGGCAGATTCCTAACTTGGGAGGGGCATTAGGTAACAAATTATTGAATTCATATGAGTTTTAAGGCAGATTCTTAGGTTTTATTTTGCAACTTTGTGGGGGAATATAGTTAACTACATTGAACAAAAGATTTTAACTTCTGAAGATACAATCTGGCCACTTTGTTAACTGCACATCGATGCCACAAGTGATTGTTGACAGAAGGCAAGGTACTGGACACTGTCTTAGGTGCTAAGATACCATAGGTGTCAAAGCAGGCAGGATCTCTGCCCATCAAGAGCATATATTCTGATTTGGGAAGCAAAGGGCCAACAAGTAAGCAAGTAAATGTTCGATAATACTAAAGCATACAAGTATCACATCTCTTGTGTGATTATGAGGCATGGGAGTGATGGTGGTGTGGGGTTGAGTAATTTCAGGAAAATATTAAGAGGCAGATTTGAGCTGAGATCTTAATGAAGAGAAACTCAGGTAAATGAATGTAGGGGTAGAGAGAGTAAGCATCCAGGCAGTGGCAATAGCAATCATGAAGGGCTGGAAAAGAATATGAGCTTGGATAGTTGCAGGGTCAGAAATCATGCCGGTTTGGCTGAACTGTAAGGATGAGGGTGGTAGGGGGAAGGGGTAGTAGAGTGTGAGTTTGAAGAGACAGGACCTTAGAGGCCATGGTAACACACTTGAATATGATGCCAAGGCCAATGGGAAGCTGCTGTGAGTAAAGCAGGGGAATGACATGATTGGATGCAGGTGCTTTCTGAAGATTACTATGGAGCATCTCTGATATGTGAAGCCCAGTGCCAGGTGGTGGATGCACAATGATGAAGTAGATACAGTCACCACCTTCTTTGAGTGCCATCTAACAATGGAGACAGACACACAGCCAGGTATCTGATGCAATACAAGCACAAACAGCCTGGTAGTGGACCCTAATGGCTGCTCTTTCCTCCAATAGTAATAGACATTTTCATTGGGTTTTTGGCTTCCACATTTCCCAACCTTCCCCGAAGATGGGTTTGGCTGTGAGATTACATTGTGGCTAACAGGATATATGTGGAAGTAAGTGATAGCAGCTCCAGGTTTCCTCCTTCAGAGGCATCTGGTTCTACATTCTGCTGCTCTTCCCCCTGCTTCCATCCTACTGCTTCAAATGTGGATGGGAGAGTTACATGCATGTGCCCTGGAGCACACCACGAGAGCTAGACGTCAGGGATGCAGGAACAGAAAGCTGCAGGAGCCTGGAGTTCTGCATGGAGCACTGCATGCAGGAGCCATTCAGTTCTGCAGGAGCCATTCAGTTCTGCATGGACGTAGTAAAGAGCTGCAATTCCAGGCCGGGCGTGGTGGCTCACACCTGTACTCCCAGCACTTTGAGAGGCCACGGCAGGTGGATCACTTGAGGTAAGGAGTTCGAGACCAGCCTGGCCAACACGGTGAAAACCCATCTCTACTAAAACTCCAAAAATTAGCCAGGTGTGGTGGCACATGCCTATAATCCCAGCTACTCGAGAGGCTGAGGCAGGAGAATTGCTTGAAACCAGGAGGTGGAGGTTTTAGTGAGGCAAGATTGAGCCACTGCACTCCAGTCTGGGTGACAGAGCGGGACTCCGTCTCCAAAAAGAAGAGCTACAATTCCAGTCCTGGGTTGTTACTTCTGTACTTTTACCCAAAAGACAAATCTCCACCTCATGTTGAAGCAGGCTCTATTTTGGGTTTATGCTATTGTAGACTAATTTAATCCTAAGAGTTAGCTGTGCTAATAAAGTGTTGGCAGGGGAGGGATTTTTTATGGACATTCAAACAAATCGAGCGCCCCTCCTGGATTCTTCTCATTACCTGCTCTCCGTACCTCCCAACTCAATGCTGTAGAATTGGTTGAGACTGGCTTTCTCTGAGAACTCTGGATGGTGATGTTGTTTGTTTTCTTTTCTTCCCTCTGGTCTCCTTCAAGCAGACAGAAGGGGAGCTGGAGCGAAGGTGAGTATGAGGCAGTCCCTTCCTGCAGAGAAGTCTGGAGATTCTGCCTCATGTTTATGAGAAAGGCAAGCCAAAACAAGTTTGGATGGGAAACAAGAGCACTTAAGCAATTAAACCATAGCATTCATTTCACAAGAGGGGGAAAAGATGGAGAGGAAAACAGAGTCTAACAAAACGGAGATGGCAACCCCTTTGAAGCTACTACTTATTGGCAAGGATTGTTCCTGAATTTTATTACGTAAAAAAAAAAGGCAATGAAAATTCAGCATTTACTAAAACGCTACCATTTAAATGGAATAGGAAGAACATACCAATTATGCTGGAACCCACATGAGTCTGTACGGGATGCTACACCAGGCAAAAACAAAAAACAAAAACAATACTGACAGGATAATGTGGATGGCCTGTCTGACTCTTCTGGATCGCTCTGTCTTCTGGCTAAATAATGTCTTCAGGCAGAGAGAACAATAAAAAAAAATGTAATAGTGGGTACATGGAGGGCACCACCAATCAGGCACTCTGAATATGGTGGGGTCCTGGAGACCTCAGTTGTGCAAAGTGTTAGTCCTTTTATTTTTCTGGATCAAGGGGAGTGTGGGAAGTAACAAGCAAAGGGATTGGGGTGATTAGGGCACTTGGGGGCTCAGGCAGCAGCTATTTAAAAACCAATCCAGATGCAATTCAATATTTTAACAACCACACAGTGTGCTGTTGTGTATTTGCCGAATATCATCAGCTCCACTTCCACAAATGAGAAGCTATTGCTCCAAAGAGGTGCCTCGATGCCTTGGATCAAAAAATCCCCATTTCTTTTCTCAACAGTCACAGAGGTGCCAATATTCTGCAAATTTTCTTCCAAGCCCCCTAAAGAGCCCAGGAGTCCCCATCAGGAGCAATGCCAGCTGCAGCTAATGCACACAAAACACTTTGCAATTAACAGAGTCGAGAGTGTCATTAAGACAACCTTGTGAGGAAGACAATACTCCCAAGTAAGCCCGGAAGCGTAATGAAGCTAGGCAGGCTAGTATACGCCTAAGTGATGGCCCTATAGCACGACGGCTTTTTTGCTTAGCAAACTATCACAGGAACAGAAAACCAAATACAGCATGTTCTCACTTATAAGTGGGAGCTAAATGATGAGAACACATGGACACATGGGAAAAACACACACTGAGGCCTTTCAGAGAGTGGAAGGTGGGAGGAGGGAAGAGGATCAGGAAAAATAACTAATAGGTACTAGGCTTAATACCTGGGTAATAAAATCTGTACAACAACCGTCCATGACACAAGTTTACCAATGTAACAAACCTGTACTTGTACCCTTGAACTTAATATAAAAGTTAAAAAAAAATGGCTTTTGAATTCATTTAGCTCCACAGGCTGAGGCATGGCACAGACAAATGATGGTTGTTCCATGATTTTCTGTTGATGTTTATATATCCCCCTGTCCATATATGGTGGCTGTTGGAGAAGCAGGTTTGGTTGCCCAGAGTCAGGTTGTTATGTGTGTACATCCCAACTCTTTTCCCATTCTAGATGTGCAAACTCAGGGAATGTTCTTAAACTCTCTGAACCTTTATTTTTCTTACCTGTAGAGGTTAGGGGAGTAATATTTGCCCTGCTAGGTTGTTGTTAGGAGTTATGCATTAGGAGTAATTACAAAGGGTGCCAATTGGTGATAATTCCCTTAGCAAATCTTCATGTCTGTGCTGGTTGAACAGACACTTCCAGGTCTAACATTTTAAATGAAATAGATACCAGACTGAATTCCGCCAAGTCCATCTCATGGTTTGATCCCACTGTATTCTGGCTTTGGTGTCAGTGATCTTAATCACCGAGCTATAGGGCAAATAACGTCATCACCACCACCAGCACCACAATCAACACCAACACTACCACCACCACCACCATCACCACTACCACTAAAACCACCACCACTACCACCAACATCACCATCACAACTACCAGCATCACCACTACCACCACTACCATCACCACCACCACCATCAAAACTACCACTAAAACCACCACCACCACCACCACTGCCACTACCACTACCATCACCACCACCACCATCATCACCACCACCACAATTATTACCACCACCACCATCATCACTACCACTAAAACCACCACCACTACCACCATCATCACCACAACCATCACCATCACCACCACCACAACTATCACCATCACCATCACCACCACCACCATCACCAATACCACCATCACCACCACTACTACCACCATCACCCCCCCCACCACTACCACCATCACCACCAACATTCCAACCATCACCATAATCAGAATTATAACCACTCCCACCACCACAATCACAACCACCACTACAACCCCAGGTACTGCCAAAACCACATTTATTGTGTACAGATGAGGTGCCAAGCACTTTACATGCATGTTCTCATTGTATTCTCACAACAATCCTATGGGGTAGGTTAAGCAGTTTGCCCAAGGTCACTCCATTAGCAAGTGCTAGAACTTGCACTTGATTTAGGTTCTCTGGTCCCCAAATCCATGCTCTTGGACACTTTATTAGATTGCTGAAACTGCAAAAAGCACCCAACATGTCACCAGGCACACAACTGACATTTTACAGAGACATTTCTCTCTTCTAGGAATTTTCAAGCATAAAGTTTGGGTTTTCTGATAGCCCTTGAGCACTTTAGTATCAATCTTTTCCCCTTGTCTAATTTGAAGGGTGAATCTGGTGGCTTCAGATAACAAATGAACCTACACACATCTTCACCTCGTTCTCATTTACCAAAACTCTGCCCAAGGCTTGGCACCTTGTTTATGTCTTTGGAAAAGAAAAAATGATGAGCAAAGGTAAGTGGCAGAGCCCTGTCTAGCTCCTTAGCGGCTGGACAAATTGTTAGATGTGAGAGCACATTGACTGGAAGCATAAGACTCTAGGGCCTTGAATATAAGAGGTGTGA
Organism: Theropithecus gelada; assembly: GCF_003255815.1. Classification (NCBI taxonomy): domain Eukaryota; kingdom Metazoa; phylum Chordata; class Mammalia; order Primates; family Cercopithecidae; genus Theropithecus; species Theropithecus gelada. Next base: position 24,088,005 of record NC_037683.1, on the reverse strand, counting down.
AAGACCCATCATTGTTTGAATTGTATGTGTCGGACTTCTAATTTGGTTTAACTTTTCTTACTGGTTCTAATTTGGTTTAACTTTTCTAACTGGTAACTCATGGGAGAATCCTGGGCTCAGCCAATGCTAGGACAACAACCTTGATTTCCCCTTCTATCCATCTTTCATACTGAGCTAGAATAATGGTTCTAGAATGGAGGTCCAGTAATTCTTTTTCCTTCTTAAAATGCTTTCATGGTTTCAGACTGCCTTCAGGAGAAAGGACCCCTGAACATAATCTAAGGGGCTCTTCATGGTTAACTCCTGAGCAACCATTCACCCCTCAGCTTCCTTCTCCCACCTCCTTCCTTATTCCCTGTCACCAACCATCACTCTAGTCATCTAGGGCAACCTGCCTGTTCCTGAACATGTTAGATATTACATCCTCTTGGTCTTCCTCTGACTCCCACACTTCCCTCAGATCTCATTTGGGACTTCATTTTTCCCCCCAGGGTAGTTCATATCTGCCTATTTCCTAAACCTTTATTTACTGGCACTATCTTATTATTTCTCTACCAAGACCAGGGACTTGTGTTCTCTACTGCCTAGCCCAGAGTCTGACACATAATGTGTGGGCCCTCCATAAATATCTATTGGTTGAATGAGCATGTCCAAGGATCAAGTTCAAGAACTACATTACTTTTAGGGGAGTGGTTAGAAAGAAATGCATTTGAGGTTTAGGACAAGATAAAATTGCAAATGGAATTGAAATTTTAAAAAAAAATCAGTAATTGTTCTCTGATTCCTATTTGACCCTAGTACTGTACATAATTGATTTGATAAATATGTGTTAGTTTTTACTGAATTGCCAAGCAACATGCTGCACTCAACTGCAAAGATAAATGTGACATCTTGTCTGCCTTCATAAAGTACACTGTCTAACATGAGAGGCAGATACACTGAAACTAAGCTCACAAAATATCTATCAGCTGTTTGAAGACATACTGTGTACCAGATCTTTTCATACATAATTTCTAATTTTCTCAGCAACCTCTGAGATAGGCATTGATTCCATTTTTACAGATGAGGAAACAAGCACTCGGAGGTTTAAGTTGGTAACTTTCCTTTGTTCAATCATGCAGTGGAGTGAGAGAAATATGAAATGACAACTTCTTAACACCCATGGTCTTTCTACTATACTACCTTAATTCACACTCTACTGTACTGTAATACACTTGAATACCACTTTGCACATTTGCAATCATTTTTATGCATGCTACCTCATGTCAGTGCCATGAAGCACTGTTTGCAATGTAGAGAAGGATGCTATTACAATCCTTGATTGACAGATGGGAAAACTGAGACTCTGAAAGGCTGGGTCCTATATTAATGCAAATCAGAACAGAATCCTGGTTTCCTGATGGCGGAGACTTTTCCTTGTTACTCTAAAAATACACCCTCCAAAATCATGCACCTCCAATTCCAAATACATAACTCCTTTGGTCCACAAGGAGCAGTGACATTTCCTCTCCAGGGTGGATCAATGGCACTGCCCTTGAGCTGGCTGCTGGCAGTTCACAGGTCCCCTGAGCCCTCCACAATACTCCCCACCCCCAAGCAGTGCTTATATTAAGTTTGATTTCAGGCCTTTATCCAATTGCTCCCCTCTCAGCTAGCTGAAAGGGCCCTGGAGATCATGGCCAGCTCTTTGCTCCATCTGAGGACAGTGCGTTGGCTCAAACCACAGCACATTATCTGGGCTTCAATATATTATCACATATTGTTTTCTTCAGGCTGATAACAATTCATTGCTTTAAGTACACAGGGGCATAATTCCAAAGGAGAATTGATCATCTTTCTGAGATAACTTTTGCTATTAAAAAAAGGGAATATTCCCAGGAAGGGATTTCCTTTGCCCTCCTTATTTCTCTAGGCCTTATTTCCACAATTTAACTCAACAAGCATTTACTTTCTTTACTATGTGCCAAACACTGTGTTAAGATTTGAAAGGATAAAGATAAATACGAATAGGACACTTCCTATTAGGGTACCCATTCTGTTATAAAAAGAAAGATGTGTGAAACAGTAGTACCAATTCAGAAATGCTGTAGAACACAGCGGTAATCAACTCAGGCTTTGCTGGTGGGCCAGTCATGGGTTCAAATCCCGGTTCTGTCACTAGCTAGTACAACTTTGGGCCAGTGACTTAACCTCATAGTCTCAATTTTCTCATCTGGCATAATGAAGGCAGTCATAGTGCTAACACTGTGACCTTATTTAATGACGAAATAGTAGCTAGCTATTAGTAGTAGTAGTAGCTATAGTAAGATACATGGTAGCTAGCACACAGAAAATACTCAATAAAATAATTGATTTTATAACAATAAAATTATTGTTTTATTATTGAAATAATTTTAACTTTAATAAAATATTTGCTTTTGTTATTTAAAAAAATTATTATTATCATTATTCCAACTCTTCTGACCCTCCGCAGAGTCACCCTGGAGGACAGGGATTACCTGCTTTTCTTCTTTGTAACTCCCCACACTTCGTGTCTACCAAAGGGCTCATCACACATTTGATTCTCAGTAAGATTTTGCTGACTGTATTTTGGACAGATACAGCTAAACAGAAATAAAATCATTTGTGTCATTCTTTTGTATTTTTTTTCCAAATTGAGCAAATCACACACACATACAAATCTTGGGTAGCGAAAACTTACTATGTGCAGGCTTCTTCTGAGTGCTAGAGAGGGAGATGAATACAATACCAACGTGGTCTCATAAAGCTCACAGCTCCAAAGTGAAGGGAAGAAATGAGAAAAACAGCAGCCAGTTTTCACAATGATTTAGATGGAAAAATGATAACAAATACAGTCATGGGCTGCATGATGATGTTTCCATCAACCATGGACCAAATACATGATGGTGGCCCCATAGCATGACAATAGAGCTGAAAAAATCCTCTGGCTTAGTGACATTGTAGCCTTCCTAATGTCCTAGCACAATGCATTAATTACTCATGTGTCTGTGGGGATGTTGGTATATGCAAACCTACCATACTGTCCGTTGCATAAAAGTATAGCATATATAATGATGTATAGTACATAATACTTGATTATGATAATAAACAACTATGCTACTGGTTTAAGTATTTACTCTACCGTACTTTTAATTGTTATTTTTATTATTTTGTAGAGACAGAGGTCTCACTATGTTGCCCAGGCTGGTTTCAAACTCCTGGCCTCAAGCAAGCCTCTCGCTTCAGTTTCCCAAAACACAGGGAATACAGTTATCAGTCACCATGCTGGGCCTTTTTATTGTTATTTTAGAGTGTAGTCCTTCTACTTATTAAAATCAGTTAACTGGAAAACAGCCTCAGACAAGTCCTTGTAACTGTAAGACAGCCTCAGACGATACCTCCAGGAGATAGATATTGCAGAAGAAGGCATTGTTATCATAGGAGATGACAGCTCCATGCATGTTATTGTCCCTGAAGACCTTCCAGTGGGACAAGATATGGAGGTAGAAGACAGTGATATTGATGATCCTGATTCTGTGTGGTCCTAAGCTAATGTGTGTTCATATCTTAGTTTTAATAAAGGAGTTTAAGAAGTGGAGAAACTTTAAAAAAGCTCATAGAATGAAGATGTAAACACTCATGTACATCCATATGTGTGTTTTAAGCTAAGTGTTATTACAAGTCAAAAAGTTTAAAGACATAAAACAAAGTTATAGTTTTATGTTTAGGTTTATTACTGAAGAAAGAAAATTTTAAAATAAATTTAGTGTAGCCTAAGTGTACAGTGTTTATAAAGTCTTCAGTAGTGTCCAGTAATGTCCTAGGCCTTCACTTTCGCTCACCACTCACTGACTCACCGAGAACAACTTCCGGAGTTCTTCCGGTGGATGCAGGGCAGGGACAGTATCCTGCAGAGGGCTATGTCAGTCTAGCACCCAGGACTCCCTGGGCCAATGACCAAGTCATAAAAACCAGCAGAAAGAATGAGAAGCCACCAACCCGAAAGGAGGTAGGAAGCCCAGGCATCAGAGAAGAGAGATAGATCAGAGAAGAGGGCCACCTCTTGCTGGGAGATCAGAACGGTGAGTTCAGTGGAGGTTCAAGGTGAGCTGAGACAGTGGTCAGCTGCAGTTGGAGGAGGGCCCAGGCTTAGCTGAACTTACCAGCACTGAGGTCTGAGGGCCTGAGTGATAATAATCTTATCCCAACTTGCCACGCTGCCCTGGATAGAGGAGAGAATGACATAGCCCTCTGTAGGACACTGTCCCTGCCCTGCATCCAGCTTCAAAATGCTTATCACATCACCATTTGTATTGTAGGAATATGTCCCTGCAATGAAAGTCCTCCCTTTCTCGCACAAGCTGAAGCACTGATTTTCTTCCGGGCCCACAAGCTCTACTCATGGTAAGTGCCCTATACAGGGAGATAATTTTAAAAAGAATATTTTATACTGTATTTCTACTGTCCCTGTTCTATGTTTAGATATGCTCAGATACACAAATACTTACTAATGTTATAATTGCCTACAGCATTCAGTACAGTAACAAGCTTTACAGGTTTGAAGCCTAGGAGCAATAGGCTATATCATATAGCCTTGATGTGCGGTAACCTTTACCATCTATGTTTGTGTAAGTACATTCTTTGATGTTTGCACCATGCATTTCTCCAATCACCAACAATGCATTTCTCAGAACACATCCCTTTCGCTGAGTGACACATATCTGCAGAAGACAACTGAGGCTACTTGTTTGAGATCCATTAAGACTTGGTTATGGCATATTGTTTAGCAAGGTATTTAACTCTGCTAGCGTGCTTAGAATTTTCTGGGGAATTATCCTGGGATAATCTGGGATACTTGTGATTCTGGCCTTTTTTTTTTTTTAAGTCTTTTATTCTGGAATAATTTTAGATTTACAGAAAAGTTGCAAAGATAGTGCAGATAATTTCTGTACACCTTTCACCCAGCTTTCATTCATCTTAAAATGTTACATAACTATCCAGGAAGAACAGATGTCCTAGTTTGAAGGCTGTCAGCAGGAGAATCCCCTCTTACTCAGAGAAGAGTGAGTTGTTTGTTCTTTTCAAGCCTTCAACTGATTGGATGAGACTCTCTACCCCTCACATCATGGAAGACAATCTACTTTACTCAAGCTACAGAAAAAAAAAAAAAAAACTTCACAGAAACACCTAGAATAATGTTTGACCAAATAATTGGGCATCTCCATGGGCCAGTAAAGTTGACATAAAATTAACCATCACACTCGAGTACATTTATCAAACCTAAGCAATTAATATGGAACCAATACTATGAACAAACTACAGACTTTCTTTGGAGGCTGATGATTTCTTTTTCATTACAGCAGCCTTTATGCAGACCAAATGACCTCAGTGTTAGATACCAGAGTTGAGACTGTTGGATCCATACTACCAAAACCAAGCAAGATAGCCATACGACATGAGCAGAGAGATAGGAAGAACATTGGGCCAGCAGACTACTTGAATTATAATCCTGGCTTTGCTACTGAGAGGCCCTGAGTCCTAGATAAGGTAAAAGAAGAAGTCCCTTCAAGCTCTAAAAGTCTATAGAAATTTAAGTGGGAAAGTAAAATATGTGTGTGTGTGTGCGCGTGCGCGCACACACACACACACACACACAATGTGGTCCTGCTTCTCTGAGGTCTCTCCTCTATCCAGTGCAGTGCGGCAAGTTGGGATAAGATTATTATCACTCAGGCCCTCAGACCTCAGTGCTGGTAAGTTCAGCTAAGCCTGGGCCCTCCTCCAACTGCAGCTGACCACTGTCTCAGCTCACCTTGAACCTCCACTGAACTCACCGTTCTGATCTCCCAGCAAGAGGTGGCCCTCTTCTCTGATCTATCTCTCTTCTCTGATGCCTGGGCTTCCTACCTCCTTTCGGGTTGGTGGCTTCTCATTCTTTCTGCTGGTTTTTATGACTTGGTCATTGGCCCGGGGAGTCCTGGGTGCTAGACTGACATAGCCCTCTGCAGGATACTGTCCCTGCCCTGCATCCAGCTTCAAAATGCTTATTGCATCACCATTTGTATTTTAGGAATATGTGCCTGCAATGAAAGTCCTCCCATTCTTGCACAAGCTGAAGCACTGATTTGCTGCTCATGTGCATGTGTGCACACATACACTCAACCTGGCAGGAATGGCCTGTGAGGGCTTCCTTGAGCAGGTGTCCTTTCTGCATATAAGGAAGCTAGCCAGAAACAAGTGGTGTGACATTTAGGGAACATTTCTAGATGACTTTCAGATGAGGAAGATTGAAACAATAAGAGGCCAAGTTCAGCCCAATACAGAGCAAGAACTTCAGGAAACACCAGACAGCCTTAGCCCAGAGGCAGCAATGGCAGAAGAGTGTGCAGCTGAGGCACATGACCTATAATTGCCAAATGCCAATATTAAAGCCTTTATATTCATAACTCTCCTCTTTGTGATCCCATTTCACATCCTCTTCTGGATGGCTGTACACTACAGAAATGTCAGCACATTTCCATTGAGGGGGTGATGCCAGAATTAGAACTTATTACGTGTTTGAGTTTCTTAACCATATTAAATCTGCACCTACTATATACCAAGTCTTGTTGCCAGTAGTTATGGACTGGGCATAAAAAGATGAATAAGGCATGATTCTAAACATCAAGGAGCTCATAGCCTGAAGGGAAGGGGCAAATGGAAAACCATGTAATAAATTGTGTATAAATGCTGGGCTCTAGAGGGGAAGGGGAATGAATGAAGACACCGGTACTCCTGGCACACCTGTGAGCACAAAGATGTGAGGTTAGTGTACACACTTTCAGCTCAGGCTCAGACTAAAGAGATACAGATACTCACCTTTCTTTCTTCCCTAACCTATAAGACTGGAACCCAACTAGCCTGCTTACATAAGTATCTACAATTCAACCTGTAATCTAAAAAAGCCAGATTCAAATGTTCTAAAATTAGATATCGGTAATGGTTATACAACTCTGTAAATTTACCCAAGCTCCTTAAAAATGTACATTTAAAATGGGCGACTGTTATTGTAGGTACATTATATCTCCAAAAAAGTTCTTAAAATAAGGCAGATTCATGTTCTGGATGCATGTAGGATTGTGTAGTTCTGCAGATCAAAATCATCAAGGCTTCCCTAATTTCTCCAACATAAAATTCCTACCTTTGGCCTGACATTCAGAACACTGCAAGAAGCAAGCCTTAACTCTAGGCAGTGTCTTGTGCTTTAAATGTGCTGGTCTCCTGCATGGCCAGCATGTTCCATTCCATTGCAATGCATTCTGTTTCTTTCCATTCTATTTTTTTTCCATATTATCCCATCCCACAAGATTTTGTTTGCCTCTTTGTTTGTTTTAAGAACTTACTTTAGAAATGCGTTGCTCTATGATGGGTACTAAAAATATAGAGATGAAGAAAACAAAGTTCTGCCCTCCAAGAGTTCACAGGCTCATTTGTTCATTGTGAAGACGGATATGAAAATCAACAATTACAACAATAATAGCCAACATTAATGTAGGGCTTACCATGTGCCAGGTACTGTTCTCAGTGCTTTTATAAATATGCGCTCATCTCATTTTTATAACTACCTTATGGGGAAGTACTATTATTATCTCCATTTTACAAAGAAGAGAACTAAAGCAGAAAATGATTAAGCAAAATGCCCAGGGTCTTAATACGAGTAGGTAGCAGAGCTCAAATTTAAATCTGGGAATCCTGCCTCCTGAATTCATGCTCTTAACCTCCATGTGATGGAGAGATCGATACAAATCAGAGGTAGAAAGATTCCCTGAGGAGGTGACATCTCAGTTAGTTTTGAGAGAGGAGATGATGATAAGTCATGTGCCATACAGACATGGGAGAGAAGATCAAATTGAAAGCAGATGCAGGCCAGGCACGGTGGCTCATGCCTGTAATCCCAGCACTTTGGGAGGCCGAGGCAGGTGGATTACCTGAGGTCAAAAGTTTGAGACCAGCCTGGCCAACATGGGGAAACCCACCTCTACTAAAAACACAAAATTTGGCGGGGCATGGTGGCTGCATGCCTGTAATCCTAGCTGCTTGGGAGGCTGAGGCAGGATGATTTCTTGAACCCGGGGAATGGATGCTGCAGTGAGCCACATCCACTGCACCCCAGCCTGGGTGACATAGTAAGACTCTGTCTCAAAAAAAAAAAAAAAAAGAAAAAAGAAAAAAACGCATATGCAGAGATATGAATGTACATAGTAGGGTATGTTTGGGAAGTCATAAACAATTTAATGTGGTTGAAATGCAAAAGATGGGGGCAACGCTGGTTGGAGATGAGGCTTGAGCTGTTATGAGGAACTGGATTACATCAGATTGAGGTACTGTATCAGTTAGGATGCGTTGGCCTAAAAGAAGCAGAAAAGCATGACCAAAATTGGCTTAGACCATAAAGATATGAATTGTTGCTTATATCAGAAAGTCCAGAGATAGTAAGAATTTCAGTCGGTCAAGTCATCAGCTCAACTGTGTCATCAAGATCTAGCCTTTCCATCTATCCACTCTGGCATGTTCAGTGATGGTTTATATCTCAAAATGTCTCCATTCAAGGTCTCAAGAAGGCAAAATATTTTCAAGATTCCAAGCTAGAGGTGGCAAAGTTCAAAACCAGTGAGCAACTGTAACGGTGTATCCTTCTTAAGAGAAAGGTGAACTTTTCCAAAAGACCTCCTCCTGTCTCACTGCCCAGGACTGAGGATCACATATCAACTCTCACAAATCACTGGGAAGGAAAGTCCCCATATTGGTTAAGCTCTTACAAAGAGATGGTGCTCATCTTTCCCTGAATCACATGTGCAAGTAGTAAATATTTGCACCAAATTCATGTTCTGTGAGTAATGAAATGGGAACTGAATGTCAGGCCGCCAGTGGGAATAAAACTTAGCCTTTTCCCTAAAGGCTGTGAAGGTAGAGGGTAGGGAAGGTCAGGGCACCAAAGTTAAGCCCAAACTGATGCTGAGAAGCAATCTTTTATTCATACATTCTTTGCCCTTTAGCACTCTAGCCTACAGTCATGTTTCTTCTTTTCTTTCTTTCCTTTCTCTTTCATTCTCCTTATGATTTTCCCTTTCTTCCTGCCTTCTCCCCTCCCTACCTTCCTTCCTTCCTTCCTTCCTTCCTTCCTTCCTTCCTTCCTTCCTTCCTTCCTTCCTTCCTTCCTTCCTTCCTTCCACTTTCCTTCTATTAAATACAAATTTATCAAGTCCCACCTGGTTTATTATTTGGTCAATATTTTTCTTAGTGCTGCTGGAAACACAGTTATGAATAACACACATACAGTTCTGGATGTCCTGTGTTTTGTGTATCAATGAGTCTTTGTTTCCCTTCAACTTACCCCATCCCACCTGTATTAGTCTGTTTTCACACTGCAATAAAGAACTATATGAGACTGGGTAATTTATGAAGCAAAGAGGTTTAACTGACTCATGTTTTCACAGAATTAACAGAAAGCATGACTGGGAGGCCTCAGGAAACTTATAATCATGGCAAAAGGTAAAGAGGAAGCAAGGACCTCCTTCACATGGTGGTAGGAGAGAAAGCGAGCACACGCGCGAAGGAGGAAGTGCCACGCTTACAAATAATCAGATCTCTTGAGAACTCACTCGCTATCATGAGAACAGCAAGACAGAAGTACACACTCATGATTCAGTCACCTCCCAACAGGTCCCTCCCTGACACCTGGGGATTACAATTCGAGATGAGATTTAGATGAGGACATAGAGCCAAATCATATCACCACCTCTTCCCTCAGAAAGCCTTATATGAACATTCCAGCCCCCAGTGATCTCTCCCTTCTATCAGAGTTTCTACTGTCTCTGAGGCTCCCTACTAATTCTTATGGAGCCTAGTGTGAAAAAATGCAGAGACATCCTGTGAAAGTTTCTGTGGACATCAAAAGCATCCTGGAACAAGGGCATGCATGTTTATTCCCCCACCCCCAACTTAAACTCCCCTCTCCTTTCACTCTCTTTAAATTCTCTGATAACGATTATTGGTTTTCTGTAGCCAAAGGGCAAATTTAATAAATTCCTTAGCTGTACAACTTTCTCGAAATCTAATAATGATCACTAAGTGTTAGAGCTGAGATAAAGAATGAGGACAATAAAATAGAAACAGGGAAAGAGAAAAGTACAATGTGCATGCTGGTGTGTGAGGGGCTGAGGAGGTATCAGGCCTGTCTACTCCAGGAGTATTGTTCAGTAAGGTCAGGAATTTGAGCCTTTAAGAAAAAGAGGAAGGTCTGATCTCAGGGGCTTGAGGTGGGAAGGATGCAGGGCAGAAAAAGGGTGGGGAGGATGAGAGTAGTAAGTGCTCCAGGATCTCTGTAGACCAAAGGATTAACGTGCCACCTTTATCTTCTAAGGCTTTCCCCATGCCACCCCCAACCTCCATAATGGGAATTGGGACTAGAGGTTTCAACTAGCCTGAGTGATTGGCCACAAGTATACATTTTTGTCAAAAAATAACAAAAACAACAAAACAAAACAAAACAAAACCACCCCAGATTGTCTTTAAATTTCTAGGTAGGAAAAAGCAGGACAGAGTTCTCCAATGTGTATTAAGCCAAAGCAGGTTATAAGGAGAGGAGAGGAATGTTGCCAGGAGATACAGACTAACCCTTGATATTTCTTCAAGGGACACTCTATCTGATGTGTATCTTGGAAGGCAATGGGGACTTGAAAATGGTTTTAGAATCTGACAGTTCCATATTTTATTCCCTGATCCATCACCTGTTGGACATGGGGCATTTGGAAGTCGCTCAACTTCTAAGGAACTTAGTTTCTTACTGAGTGAAATGGGATTCACGTTTTCTGTTCATTCTGCCTCTGTGGGCTGTTTTCAAGATAATGAATGTGAACGTCTCATAGAGACATCTGAGTTAGGCTGACGAGGTTGTTATTTCTTCTGGGAAGATGCTTCTTGCTTCCCAAAGGGATTGCATTGCCAATCTCACTGAGTAATTTATGTGTAAACAACTTTGATTTTCCATCTGAATGACTTTCTTTTTCTATTCTCTGTTTCAGCATATCCCAAATCTGTATACTCCCCCCTAAAAGCAAGGGGGAATAAAAGTTACATGCATCTTTTTTTTACTCCTGAGGATATGCAGAAGATTTCTTTGGTCCAAATTTAGCTAGCAGAGACACAGACTCATTCTCAAAGCATAAAGTTTGGATTCAGGAAGTATTTTCATAGTCCTGGTCAGACCAAAGAATATTTTTCCATGAACCATTGGACAGTAAGTTGCCAACCAGATACCCCATTAATCCAAACACTTTAGCGCTATTTTCTACCAACAAAAGAGTCTCATATATAACAACAATATAACTATCGAAATCAGGAAATTGACACTGATACATTACTACTGTGGGATCCTCAGGTTCCATTCAAGTTTTGCTAAATGTCCTAATAACGTCCTTTAGGGAAAAGTATTCAGGTCAGAACCATGCATTGTTTTCATAGGTAATGTCTTTTAGTCTTTTTAAATTCAGAATATGCTCTCAGTTTTACCTTGTCTTTCATAATCTTGAAGCTTTTGAACAGCAACTGTTTTCAATTTGGGTTTATCTGATGTTTCTTCATAATTAGATTCAGGACTTATGTCTTCAGATGGAATATCACAGAAGTCACGATTCTTTGATAGGGCATTCTATCAGGTGGTCCATGATTTTGATTTGCCCATGAGGGTGATAGTCACTTTGTTCATTCAATTAAGATGTTGTCTGCCAGTTTTCCCTACTATAAAGTAACTCTTTACTCCTCTGTAATTGTGAAGTCCTTTGTGGGAGGTACTTTGAAATTATGTAAATATCTCTTTCCTCATCAAACATTAAGTGTATTCATTTATTAATGCATATTAGTATCAAATGGAGCTTTCTTGTTTACTGACTGGGTTATACTATATTATTATAATTATTTATTTTGATGCTCAACTTGTACCAAATTTGACTAGTGGCAGTGTCCCCAGGCTAACTCCTAGGTCTTTTTACATGTTTCCATACTTCAGACTTGCTTTCTGGAACAACAAGATATTCCTGGTATAACTTTAATGTTCCTTGTTCTAGCTTTGAAGTCAGCCATTTCTCCCAGGAGCCCTGATTCTTTTTAGTAGAAGTGGTGCTTAGAGGAAAAGATCTGGACGCTACATATGCTCATTGCTATCAGGTAATGGAGGGTTGGGGTAAAAGGGTTGCTGTCCTTGAGCCCTTTCAGTAGACAGAGTTTGACTTATATGTGTGAGTGTGTATGTGTATAAGAGACAGAAAAACAGAGATCAGAGAGTGAGAGAGAGGAGAGAAATAATTTGGTGGGGTTTTTTTGGTTTGTTTGTTTTTGAGAAAGCATCTCATTCTGTCACCCAGGCTGGAGTGCAGTGGCTCAATACCAGCTCACTGCAATCTCCACCTCCCGGTTTGAGTAATTATCCTGCCCTGCCTCAGCCTCCCGAGTGATTGGGATTACAGGTGCACGCCACCACCCTCGGCTACTTTTGTGTTTTTAGTAGAGACAGAGTTTCACCATGTTGGTCAGGCTACTCTCGATCTCCAGACCTAGTGATCTGCCCATCTCAGCCTCCCAAAGTGCTGAGATTACAGGCATGAGCCACCATGCCTGGCCCCTTCCTCTTTTTCATAACAGTAATTAGACTAGCACTTGTCAAAATATATCCCAGCAAACTCTTAATACATACTCTGAATAAAAGAGATCCAAGGTCAACCAAGTCTGGCAGATACCAGACTTCTATGAGTTTGAAAACGCTCCTGAGCTTGGTGGCCTTCCACAGAGCTCTAGTATTTAGCACCTTAGTCCCACTCAGAATGATTTGTTGCTTCTAAGTGATATAAACTGATACATTTTTTAAAAATCGAACTTGAACTCTCCACAATGTATTTATCATCACTGTATGAAAATATACTAGAGAAGTACTGACCTCTCTCTCCTTTTCTCTCTCTTATCTTTGTTAAATGATGAAATCTCCTTCTCTTCTGGGGCAGGAAGCAAAGAGGATGGGCTGAGACTGTATCAGAACCAGTGTAAGAGGAAGAGACCAGGGCAAGTTGATGTGAAGGCACTGGTTCTGCCTGATTGAATCTTTGTGGGTTGGAATGGCTTGAGACTGTGATCATGACTTTTAGGGATACAAGGTCAGGTTGTGACCAGTTCTAGAATTGAATGTCCAAGTAGGCCAGCCTAGGAAAAACGATAATGAAGCCTACCTTTGTAGCTTCTTGGTGAATACACTAAGGGCTGGTTCCAGGGGTTATAGAGCCTTTATTGTTTAGTGGTTGAAGCAACAGTCTTTGGAATCAGTTGGATTTGAGTTTGAAACTTTATTCGCCCTATGAGAAGGCTATGTGACTTTAAATATTAATACAATAATCGTACCTATCTATCTATCTCATAATGCCCTTGTGAGGATTAAATAAGGCAACTGCATGAAACACATTTAGACCACTGTCTAGCATATGGACAATGTTCAATAAACAGCAAAGCTTTTCTTTTTTCCTATTTTGGTGGTGATTGTTATTTTAATATCAGTTATGAGTTTGAATGTTCTCTTACAGAGGTCTATAAAGAATATGCAAGGAAGCCAGGAATGAAAGAGATAGCTCTAGAGGAGGCCAAGCTTTCTCAATCTTGCCAGTATTGGTATTTTGGGCAAAATAATTCTTTCTTGTATTGTTTGTTCTGTGCCTTGTAGGATGTTTAGCAGCATCCATAGCCTCTACCAACTGGATGCCAGTAGTACCCTCTCAGGCAGGGCAACCAACATTGTTTCCAGACATTGCTAAATGTCCCTGGGGGTGGAGGTGGGAAAAATTGTTCCAACTTAAGAACCACTGTGATAAAGGAAGTAATTTTCCAGTGAGCTGAGAAGTGGGTAGAAAATGAGGGAACAGAAATGACAAAAAGAAAGTAGTCAGTTAATAAATTTGCTGCTGAGGGAGGGAGGGAGGGAGAGAGAGATATATATTAACGGATAATCAGAGGAGAAGATTAAGAGGATTATTGTTATTGTAAATTATTATTCATTTTTAATAAGAGATATGGTTGGATATGTTTAAATACTGAAAGAACATAGCCAATACTGAAGGAGAAGTTAAAGCTTGTCATGGGAAGTTACGGTTTTCGTTTGGCAAGCATTCTTTCCACCTTATTCTGGTAGCATCAGGAGACTCCCTCCGACCGCCCTTCTCTTTTCCTTTCATTTCCAGAATTATCTCTTTCTCACTCCATATGGCTATAGGGGAAATTAGGTTACAGATATGTAAGTACCCTCCCTCCTGGCCATAGTATATGCCAGATCTGGCCAATCACAGCACCTGATTCCCCTTTGCAGTAAGTGTCCTTGGCTGGGACAAAACAAATCCTTCCTTGGAATTTTATACGACATACAGAGGAAGAGAGATGTTTTCTGTTTCCGTTACATTAAAGATGTAAGAATGTGTCTTTACAGCTCTTGGTGCCCATGCCCTATACCTATGGAAGACACAGAAACAATGTGGTCAAGACAGAGATGGGAACTGAGATAAGAGAGGGAGGGACAGAGAGAACTAGGCTGTGCGCAGTGGCTCACACATGTAATCCCAGCACTTTGGGAGGCCGAGGCGGGCAGATCACCTGAGGTCTGGAGTTCAAGACCAGCCTGGCCAACATGGAGAAACCCCGTCTCTACTAAAAATACAAAATTATCTGGGCATGGTGGCACATGCCTGTAATCCCAGCTACTTGGAGGCTGAGGAAGAACAACTTGAACCTGGGAGGTGGAGGTTGCAGTGAGCTGAGATCACACCATTGCACTCCAGCCTGGGCAACAAGAGTGAAAATATGTCTCAAAAAAAAAAAAAAAAAGAGATCTGTGGTTGTAGATACTGCCATGTGTGAGCCCATCTCTCACACAGCATCATCTCTGGTCATGTGAAACAATTGGTTCCCATTTATAGTTAAGTCAGTTAGGTTTGGTTTTGGCACAGACTGTAAATAGAGTCTACAAAGATAAAGGAGAGGGAAGGTACGATCAGTAGAACAAGGTCCTTCAATAAATTGAAGTGCATGAGATCAGGGTCAGGCAGAGGGATTTGCCTTAGATAGGAAGCAAGCTACATTCTAGAGGTGAGTGGGAGAGGGTGGTATTGGTATTTGGTGGCAGAAGTTATGGGAGACGCCGTGGTTAAGATCAGGAGGGGATCGGTAAGCACGCAATCACTAGCATTATCTATGATCTCACTTTTCTCTCTTCCACTCAAGGAAACATTCCCCAACACAAGTGGGAGATGCTATTTTACTTATCATGTCATATGCATCGCATTTTTTAAAATCCCTCCAAAAGACACAATATTTTGAAACTTGAGTAATTAGACTATTTTTATTAGCACTACATTTCTCACAACTTACCTAACCCCATAGTTTCAAATACTAAAAATTAGAGTAACTTGAGTAATTTTGACTATTTTTGTTGTTACATTTCTTGGGACTTACCCAATAACTCATGTGGTCAAAGCCTGTGGATTGTGCCACTGTAGTTGAGAGCAACTGTATTGATGAAAATCACAATAATATGTAAGCTTTTCATTACTTGGTTATAACTGCATTACTGTATTCGTAACTGCCTTTTAGTTTATTCTTAATGCTAGTGAGCACTTGACATGATTTGAGAGCTGCAGAAAATAGCCCAACCACCACCAGCATGACTTTATGAATAATAATGCATAGGGTATGTCTGACTACTTACTCTAGACCTACGTAGACATTACTAATCAATTCTGACGTTCGTTCCTATTAGGCTTGCAGGCAGCCTCAGAATCCTTCTCAGCCTCATGCTCCAGAGAATATAAGACTGGCCTCAAAGATGCAATGCATTTGCTTTTGTTGATTGGCTTAGAAGCTCTTGAGGTTCGCTCCTGTTCATTTCCTGGTGAAGAAGAAATGGCCTCCAGGATCTGGCAAGAATAAGGGCCCTGGAGCAGCCTTGAGCATCTGGCTCTCAATTTCAGCATTCTTTCTCTCCCTTTAAGAAGAGGTGAATGTGATGAGAGGCACAGGCTGTGAGGCCTCAGGCTTTTATCTCTGGCAATGACATGGGCAGCATGACATGCAGGGTAATGAATTGCCCTCTTTGCAGAAATGAATAAGTTGTGGTCGGTGATGCAATGATCAATTTGCTCCATCACGTTAAGCTGCCCATTCATCATCCACACCTGCTGTCAGGAGCCCAGGGCCGCTGATATTGGCCTCAAGCCTCTTCCTCAGCTAGCTGAGCAATCGCTGTTGGAGCTGCCTCCAAGCTCAAGGCTGCCTTTGATTACAGCCTCTGAGGAGGGGCCCAATTACTTATTGCTCAGCTACTGGTGACTCTGAAAACAAGGGACATTTGTGTTGACCTGGGCTGTTGAGATGCGGCCTAACAAAATGTGAAAGACCCTCTGACAGGGATCCAGGTGGCCCATCTTATTGTCCCACAGTGTGACCTTGGGCCAGGCCATGTCATTTCTGTTCCTTAGCTTCTCTATTATAAAAGGAAGGGGTGGAGGAGGCTCCCAGTTCTCCATCTCTGACCCAATAGATCTGCAAATGTCTGTTACGGAAAGGACTGTTTGTGATTTTAACTCCCCCACCCACTGAGGCAAATAACAGCATTTATTAGCTGAGATTGTTTGGCAGCAGTGAATCAGTTCATTGGCTTAACTGAAAATAAGGGGTAATTATCACATTTTACTGATGAGGAAACTGAGGCATAACAAGGTTAAGTGGGGTCCCCAAAGCCACAAAGAGAGGTTGTGTTGTAGTCACAATTGAATCTGTATCTGCTTGACTTCTAAACCCTTGCTTTTTCCACTGCAAATTGTTTTGGCTAGGGAGCAGGCTATTAAGTCATTCTAACCAAGCCGATTTCCTGAGAGTTCTGCAGGTACCAGGTGTTGCTGGAGCCCAGTGTCTGCTCAGAGGAAGGCAGAGAGACCCAGAGGAACCCAGAATGAGACACTCATTTTTGCATGCTTCGTTTCCAAGTTAATTTTCTAGCTCCTGGTTAGGACCCGAGTTACATAGACCAGGCAGCTGTCCAACAAGAATGTTGACAGGTTTTCATTGTCCTCCAGGGTAGCTGCTGCCTAAAGAATATTCGATTTTTTTTTTAACAACAACAAAAAAACTGGGTTCGCTGTATTGAGCGTCTCCTGGGTGCCAAGCCCTGCACTATGTGCTCAACACTTGATCCTTGATGGTTTAAAGCCTGAACAATGTGATCAGGTTAGTTGTTCACATTCTTGGATAGAAAAACTGAAACTCAAAGCAGATAAGAGACTTGTCCAAGGTCGCTTAGCTCATCAGTGGCAGAGCTATAGCTCGATCTGTATCCATCAGTCATCTGTCCATCAAGTCCAGTGGAGTAGAAGGGGTCACACTATGGGCTCAGAGGCAGAGAACCTTGTGCTAGTTCACACCCTTGACCTGTCCATGTACATACGGACATGTAAGCTTGGATGGGTTACATAGGGCTTGGTTTTCTTATTTTTTTTAAGGGCTTGGTGTTATTTTTAAAATAGCAGAGATTCTAATAACAGCTGCTACCTTTTATTCAACTCTTATTATGAGCTGACATTCAGGTGTTTAATTTCATTTCATTTCTTAAAACAATCCCATGATATAGCATCATTATCCCTATTATATGTGTCCAACAACTGAGACTAGAAAGGGAATATAACTTACTCCAGGCCACAATGTTAGTGAATGGCAGAGCTAGGATTCTCTGACCTCAAAGTCAAAGTTCTCAGCTACTTAGTTATTCAGGAGAAATGTTTCTTAATATTGAATGCGCAGATAAATCACCTGGGGATCTTGTTAAAATGCAGATTCTAATTTAGTTTGTCTAGTTTGGGGCCTGATAATCTACATTTCAAATAAGCAAGGGATGCCAATGCTGCTGGTCCAAGGACCACACTTTGAGTAGCAATGCCCTGGAATCTAGATCAAGCTTGGCAAATGCTTTCTGCAAAGAGCCACATGGTAAATATTTCAGGCTTACTGGGCCATAAGTAACTACTATTACTTTGTTACAAGTATTCAGCTTTGCCATTACAGCGAGATACCTGTCATTGATAATATGTAAACAAATGGATGTAACTATGTTCCAATAAAACTTTATTTATTGAAAAAACAGGTGATGGGCCAAGTTGACTCGTGGGATACAGTTTGCAAACATCTGAGAGAGTTTTCAGATCATTTAACTTCCATCAGCCTCATTCATTGTCTTTTCATACCCACCACTCTGAATAGTCTAATGCAGTGGCTCTCAAAGTGTGGTCCATTGATCAGCAGCATGAGCATCCCTTAGGAACTTGTTAGACATTCAAATCTGTAGGCCCCCACCCAGATCTACTAAACCAGAAAACCTGGAGGTAAGCCCAGCAATCTGTAGTTTAACGAGACCTCCCAGTAATGGTTATGGGTGCCAAAGTATAAGAACTGGGAAAGAACTGACATTTCTGAAATGTAGGCAAGACCTCGTGCCTTCCACTTTTGGCAGAATGAGAAGGCACAAGATGACAGGGATGAGGACTCGAAATCTGGTGTCAGATAGAGCTGTATTGAAATATTGACTTTTTCTCTGATTAGCTTTGTGACGTTGGCCAGGTGGCTGAGGCTCTGGGAACAAACCACAGCTTCTTCCTTTGCAACAACATAAGAATATAAAGTGTTAACGAAGGCTGAGGAGTCAATGAAATGAGTTGATGCCCACAAAGGATTTGGGCCCAGTCCTTGGTTCATAAAAAGTGCTCATGAAATGGAAACCATTGTCCTCAGTATGATGAAGAGAAGTCCTCTAAATAGTCCCAGATGGACTGGTATGAACCGTCAAATGAAGGCAACTGGGGGCTTTTGAATTTGAGAGCAGAAATAGTAAACGAGATCAAATATGTTGTGACTAAACATACTGCATAGCCATTGGCTTAGCTGTTTAAATGGACTAAGAGCTAGCAGATCCCATTCACCCTTCTGGGCACTCTAGCGAATGCTTGTCAGTTATTATAGTAAACCTTGATTTCTATCTTCTGAGCAGGGTTCTGGCCCAGAAGATGCACTGTGTGGTTGAGGCCCTGCTAGAAGTGGAAAAATTACCAGCTTTGGATCCATGTAGGCAAAGATTTGAACCTCCTGCTGCGCTAGCATCTGACTGTGTGGTCGTAGCAAGTTGTTTCACCTTTCTGGGCTTTATTTTCTCTTCTATAAAATGGGGCCAGTGTTAAAAACCTCATGGGGTTGTTGTGAGAGTTACAAATGTTGTCATTTATTTTTATTTTTTCAGTGTACTGTGTACCAGGCACTATTTCTGTGGATATAATGAGCAAGAGAAATAAGCCATCTCTGCTCATGCAGGAGTTTCAGCTTAATTGGAAAACTACACAAGAAACTGCAGTCAACATGCTCTCACGGGGAAGGACAGGAGCCTCTTTCCAGAGAGGTTTGTCCAGAATTTTCCAATATTGGCTGTACAGCAGAATGAACTGAGAACTTTAAAAAATGCCACTGCCTTTAGTACCACTGCAGACCAACTAATCAGAACTCTTTTTTTTACTTTTTGTCTTTTTTTGGGGGCAGGACAGAGTTTCACTCTTGCTGCCCAGGCTGGAGTACAATGGCATGATCTTGGCTCACCAGAACCTCTGCCTCCCGGGTTCAAGTGATTCTCCTGCCTCAGGTCCCAAGTAGCTGGGATTACAGGCACGTGCCACCACGTCCAACTAATTTTGTATTTTTAGTAGAGATGGGGGTCTCTCCATGTTGGTCAGGCTGGTCTCGAACTCCCAACCTCAGGTGATCCACCCGCCTCGGCCTCCCAAAGTGCTGGGATTACAGGCATGAGCCACTGCGCCTAGCCAACTAATCAGAACTCTTGGGGCAAGTCTTTTTTCACACACACATATATATATATATTTAACTTTTTATTTAACATAATATCAAGCTTACAGAACAGTTGTAAAATTAAATATAAAAGATTGCCACTTCTTTCAGCATTGTACTGGAAGTTTTAGTCATGGAAATTAGGCAAGAAAAATAAACAAAAGACATCCAGATTGAAAAAGCAATAAAACTATCTCCATTCATTCATGACATGATTTTGCATATACAAAACCCCAAGGAACACACACACACACACAATTAGACTTAATAAATAACTTTGGCAAGGTTGCAGGATATGGGGTCAACGTATAAAAGTCAATTGTATTTCTCTACATCAACAATGAACAAACCAAAAATAAAACTGGAAAACCAATTTCATTTACTGTAGCATCAAAAATAATAAAATACTTAGATTTAGAAATACGCTTAACAAAATAAGTGTAAGACTTCTACATTAAGAACTACAAAACAATGCCGAAAGAAATTAAGATCTAAATAGATGGAAAGACATCCTATGTTCATGGGTTGGAAGATTTAATATTGTTAAGATGGCAACAATCCCCACACGGATGTACTGATTCAATACAGTCACTATCAGATTCCCAGCAATTTTTTTTTTTTTTTTTTTGCAGAAATTGAGAAGCTCATTCCAAAATTCATATGAAAATACAAGGAACCCAGATAGTCAAATAATCTTGAAAGTTGCAGGATTCGCACGTCCTAAGTTTTCTTCTGCTTTTTTCCCTGCTACGTTTTCTCAGTCTCTCTCTCTACGAATGCATGTAAATATGTGTGTGTATGTTTTTATATACACACGCATACACACACACACTTTTTTCTTTTTCTTAACTGGGAATAAAAGAAAGATACAATGCTTTTTGTTTTCTTAAATACTTTGGGGCACATTGCTTCAAAAACTAAGATATTTTATTTTATAACTCTAATATAATTACTGACATCAGGAGGTTTCTATTAATACAGTACTATTACCTAATCTATACATTTCTTCAAGTGTTCCACTAATGTTTTTATAGCAAAAGAAAGTTCCAGCCCATGTGTTGCACTCAGTTCTCATGGTCTCTTGGGATCTTTGAATTTGGACAGCCTTCAGCCTGCTTTGCTTTTATAAGCTTGATGTTCCCAAGGATATAGGTCAGTTATTTTATATGGTGCCTCTCAATCTGGGTCTGTTTCATGTTTCCTCATGCTTAGATTCAGATTATGTGTTTCTTTGTTTGTTAGTTTTTGAGACAGAGTCTTGCTCTATTTCTCTGTCACCAGGCTGGAGTGCAGTGGCGCGATCTCGGCTCACTGCAACCTCCGCCTCCCAGGTTCAAGCGATTCTCCTGCCTCAGCCTCCTGAGTAGCTAGGACTACAGGCACGCACCACCACACCCAGCTGAATTTTTGTATTTTTAGTAGAGACGGGGTTTTACCATGTTGGCCAGGATAGTCTCGATCTCTTGACCTCGTGATCCACCTGCCTCGGCCTCCCAAAATGCTGGGATTACAGGTGTGACCCACTGCGTATGGCCTAGATTCAGATTATGTATTCTTGACAAGAACACCACAGACATGATGTGGTGGCTTTCTCAATGCATATCAGGAAGGATGTGATGTTGATTTGTGATGTTAACTTTGGTTAAGGTGGCACTGGCCAGGTTTCCCCACTGTAAGGTTATTATTTTTACTTTGTAATTAGTAGACTAATTTGAGGCTATGTGAATATTCTGCTACTGTTCAAATTTTCCACTAGTTCGAGCATGCACCTGTGATTTTTAAAGAGATCATCAGGTTATACGAATGGAGTCACGTTTGAGAACCACTCACTTAAACTAATCTAAAGAGCCAAGATCTGACCTCCTGGAAGAAGAGATGTTTAAACTGAGGCAGGAAGGATGAGTAGGAATAGCCCTAGTCACTGGAAATTGGTGGGCATGGCACGGGGAGTAGATGTTCTAGGATCACAACAGTCCTAGAGATAAGCAAACATAAAAGATACCTAGAAATAAGCCAGGTCCAGCTGGCCGGCAGAGTATGATGTAGGATGCAGGCAGCAGGTGTAAGCAGGGGGCATGCCAGGAGTTTGGACTTCTTACAAAGGCAAAGAAAGACCATGAAATGGGTTCAACCAAGGAAATGATGTAACAATTTTTGTGCTGAAAAAACTATCTCCTGACTGCCATGTGGGGCCTCAGTTTGAGGGTGGCAAGAGTGAAGACAGGAAGTGCAGTGAGGAGGTAAGGAGGTGTTAAATGCCTGGAGAGAGGAAATGATAATCGACTACAGCAGTAAGATGGGGATCGGCAGATACAGCAGCACTGAGACACAGAAGCACTGTGTGGAGAGGGTGAGTGTGACCACTGGGAGATGGCAGAACATGAGGACAAAAGAGAAAGGGCTTCTACACTGGATGTGTGAGATCAGATAAGGCTTCCTGGAGGAGGTAGTGTATGCCAAACCCTGATGGATGAGTAAAACGTAGCCAGATAAAGAGGCATGTGCTGCTTGTGTTCTAGGCAGAAGGACAAGAGTTATGAGGACCTAAAGGCACTCAAGAAGGCGGGAACCTCCAGAATGGAGCACGAGGATGTGACTGGAGAGAGAAGCAGGGCTGAGTCCTCAAGGGCTATGAGTGTCACACTGAGAAGTGTGGGTTTTATCCTCATAGCAACAGCAAGCAGAGCAATGGAAGGGTCTAAAGCAAGTTTGCAGTTTAGAAGAATCCACTCCAGCAGCTCGTGGAGGATGACCTGAAAGGCAGGGGTTAGGGAGGCAGGAAGAACATCTAAGGAGCCTATTTGCTAAATGTATGGAAGAAATAGCAGCAGGGGGTCCACACGTGCAGGTGCTCAACACCGGAAGCTGTCACCATAACTCCCAGCTCAGAAAGGACAGCCAGGCAGACCCATTGCAAGCCTTAATTGGGGTCTTTTCTGTAAACCTTCGGAGAACAGGTTAAAAGTTGAAGAAAACACCTTCCCATGCAGAAGACAGCAAAGAAAACAACCTGTTGGCTGGGGATGGGGAGAAGAGAGAAAAAGCAAGGGTCTCGCTCCGGTGCAGAATGAAGACAAATGGGCAGCGAGTTCCGGAGAATACATCGTTTCTCCGGAACACTTGCCTCTCCATCAGGGCCACGCAAAGGCCTGTCAGGCGCGAGCGGTGCTTTTGTGCGCGTGCCGGCTGCGCTCCCGTTGCCATGGCGATGGGGCCATAAGTCATGTCTGCTGGTGCTGCACAGAGACGCTGTGATTTATGCCTGCCTCACTGGGATTGTAAACTTTTTTTTAATGTTCAAAATCCGTCACAGCCAGGGAGGGCAAGGTGTCTCTGGCTCACTTTGGAGGAGGGGAGGTGTTGTCAGACCTTGCCTGACACTGCCAGTGATGCTCCTCCTAGTCCCGCAGCTGGGGTCGCTGGACCATCTAAGCCAGGCTCTGCAGAACTCCCTTTTGACCCCAGCCGAAGAGTTTCAAAAACCTGAGGTTGATGCTCATTGCTGAGGCCAGGCTACTACCTCAGGAGTATCCTGTATTCAATTCTTTGTTTTGCGTCCCCAGGCTTAGACTATGCATGCCAGCTTTTTATGCTTTAATTTGGCTTAATAACCTGTACTATATCCCAGCCTCTTTACAACTGGATTTCTAGTAGGTGCAATGAAAAGAACGTGGGTTTGAAATTATACCTTCTAGGCCTGACTTTTTTTTTTCATCCACTCAATAGGACTAATATAACTTCATCTAAGGCATGTCTTCTCAACTTTAGCCTTTTGCTGTTGGGGGGTTGGATAATTGTTTATTTTCTTGGGGTGGAGGGCTGCCCTGGGCATTGTAGGGTGTTTTGCAATATCTCTGACTTCTATCTACTAGATGCCAATAGCACCCTCCCAGTTATAACCCCCTAAAAATGTTTCCACCGATTGCCAAATGTCTGCTGGGGGACAAAATCCCCCTCTTTAAAACCCAGTTTGGAGATGAAGGAAGTGAAGATTTCCCTCTTGATCTATTGTATTCTCAGCTTTCACAGGAAACCAAAATTTCCTCCCAAAGACCAGGCCAACCATGCCTTCTAGATGCCATATTTACCCCACTGGACCAGAGACCTGCACAGCTGACTCAGCCCCCAGAACTTGTGAAGTCCAGTGTGTGAATCCAGCCAGATCCATGTCATGAATCTCCCCAGGCTACCCCATTTCAACACAGTTAACTCAATCTGGCCACACCTAGGAAGAGACTGCAGGGCTGAAAGATGCTATAAGGGGAGGAGAGAGGGAGAGGTGTATTGTGGAGCTATATTGTATGCTCCAGGGGCTCTGCATCTAGAATGCCTTTAAGGTGTGGCATAATTTGCTAGAACTGGCAGGGATGGTCATGCACCCTTCCCCCAAAACCATTCGTTTTTCTCTTATTTCTTCCCCCAACCCAGGCTTCCACCATTTTTTATTTTGGTAAAATACACACAACATAAAATTTACTATCTTAATCACTTTTAAGGTATAGTTTAGTGGTATTAGTGTATTTATATTGGTGGCAGTCATCACCACCGTCTATCTTCAGAAGTCTTTTCATCTTGCAAAATGAAACTCTATACCCATTAAACAATAACTCTCCATTTACCCCTCCCCCAACTCTTGGCAACCACTATTCTACTTTCTGTTTCTAAGATTTTGGCTACTCTAAGTACCTCATATAAGTGGAATCATACAGTGTTTGTCCTTTTATGCCTGGTTTATTTCACTTAGCATAGTGTCCTCAAGATTCATCTATGTTGTAGCATATGTCAGAATGTCCCTTTTTAGGGCTGAATAATATTCTATTAGATAATCTGTTGATGGACAGTTGAGTTGCTTCCATGTTTAGCTATTGTGAAAAACACTGCTATCCGTCTCATATTCTTTTTGGAAGCATCTTTGAGTCTCACTCCAATGACTCAATCATCATGTACTTAATAAACACTTATTGGAAGCAAAACCTTAGGAAGCGCAAGTAGAGTATGCACAAAACAAGAGTCACAATCATTTCTGAAAGGCATGAGTTTAAAAATATCCTAATGAAGGATTCCTACAACAGATCAAAATCTGGACTCAATAATCGTAACATAATGACAACAACAGTAGCCAATATATTTATGTTAAATGCATCATGCATCAATTCACTTGATTCTCAATAGCATTTGCACAAGATAGCTAGGGTTATTCCTATATTGCACATATGGAGAATGAGGCAGTGGGAGGTGTTAACTTGTCCACTGTTACCCACATAGTGAATGGTAGAGCTGGGATTTGAGGCAGAACATTTAGCACCATAGCCTGTACCGCTGATGGGATGCGTTAAGCTAAAGGGTTTCAGCTGGCAGGGCTGCTTCTTCTTCACTACTCTGTCTCACTTACTTTTCTTCCTCTGTCAATTCTAGGAAATGTTGTAGTTCTACTCACCTGGGACTTGTTCTCTCTCTGGAATACCCCAGCATGGGCATCCTATCCACACACTGCCTTCCCAGTGAGGACCCTATGTCTTCTGCAGAGTCAAGGAAATTAAACAGGGAGTTCAGAGGTTGACCAGCCTGACTAAGCCAACAGGAGAGAGACTGGTTCCCTCTGCCCACTCCCAAAATATGTGTGTGTGCTTTGAAAGATACCCCTTGGAACCAAATCCCCCATTTTCTGATGTTTGGTTTAACTTGTATAGCCTCTAAGCCATGATGGACTAATCTGGTATTACTTGATGTCTTCAGGAATGTTGGTCCTGAACTTGCTCCTACTTGAATAGTGTTGGAGAGATTGTAGAAATAGACTTCATTTCTTAAAGATTTATGACATTTGTTCACATATTAACGTCCCTGGGAAACCTGCCAGCAAGGAAATCAATGTAGCAACTTCATTTATAATAGGGTTTCTCAAACCTTTTAAATTACGGAATCCTCCTTTTTAATTTTGTTGCATCTACTAACCCCAAAGTACTAGTGTTATTTGGAACCACTGCAAGATAATGTGTGTTGTCATAATATAATACAATAGGCACTGGGATGCAAGAAATTTTGATAGGGCTGTTTTGATGGTAGAGTGTTTATAAGTAAGAGGATTGAATGATACTTGGAGATAGTGTAAAGGTGTTTGTTAAGCAATTTAGTAGTAATATCAAAACATCTTCGTGAGCATACCAACAGAGCCACATAAAATTAATGTCATTGCAATTTTCTATGTCCTCTCTCTGAGCCATTTACTGTGCTTAGAACTCGGAATGCAATGACGGTTAAGATTCAATCCATGAACTCCAGAAACACATAGATTACCAGGTGAGGACAGAAAGGGATACTAAACTATAATTGGCTCCAGTGCAATATAATGCAATGCCCTGACCTTTACATCTGGAAAAAATATTTTAGCAGCATGAACATACCAATGAGGTGCCTATGATTCTGGAGGGCACATTCTCAAAAGGAAGCTCAGAGGAAGTGATGCTTCTGTAAGACTGGAATGGATGAAGAGTAGTGTGCTAGGTACACTGGGGACTGTGAGCATTGGGCTATTTTAGGCAGAGGGAGCGTACTGGAAAAGGCAAGGAAAATGGAAAGTGGACAGCATTTTGAGGAAATAGCAACTGGGGACATGGTGGGAGATGAGACCAGAGGGTATGATGGCCAGATTGTGAAGTGCTATTGAATGCCGGCTGAAACAGTATGGATTTTTATTTTGAGGCAGTTGAAGGTGGGGTTCTAAATGGTTTTAAGCAGGAAATAGCCATGGCCCACTTGGTACAGCGGTTGGATTGGGGATGTGCACAGAGTGTGGTGGGGACTGAAAGCAGTGAAACTATGTATGAGGTCCTGAGTCAGAAAGTGTCCATGACGATGGAGAGGCATGACCATTTTTGAGTATATTTTGAAGGTAGGATGAAAGAACTTGGGACTTTCCTCCATCTGCTCCTCCAAACTCACTCTCAGCTTATCCTTCTCCTGCCTTGTGCTCAGGAGGCTGACTTTGATGGATGGACTTGATGGGCTCTTATAGTTGGCTTCTCTCTGGGTTCAGCAAATGGCAGCATCAGCAGGAGGTTTGGTAAGAAGTGGTTGGGTACAGTTGGGACATTTGTTTTCCTGGCTCTTTTGCTGCAGAGTCACCATGAGCTGTGTGTATCCCTTGACTAAAGGCCACAGTTCCATGGAATTCCCTTTCCATATTTTTGTAACTTCACCCTCACCTTGACCCAGACACTCGCCACAGGGCACTGCAGATCTCTTGTTGCTTTTCTGGAACTTTCCCTCAATTTTGTGCATAGTCCCCTTTCAAATCTCCCCAAGTCTGAGCATGCCACCTGTTTCTTGCTGGGATCCTCTTTGATATTAGTCTCCTTGTTTGGTGAGAAGGAAAGGAGTTAAATCTAAGGTACAGATAAATTAATTATTCATTGACATATCCAACTCATCTTTCTGACTAGACTACCCTGGTGTGTGCATGTGTGCGTATGTGTGTGTGTGTGAGTGTGTATGTTGTCTACTGGGTGGTTGATGCCTATTGGGCAGAGTGAGATACGCTAAGGGAAACATGGTTCTACTCAGCTGCAATGAGTGGGCCTTAAAAGGCAGAATGGTTTCTCATTTTAGCTTATCTTGATCACTGTCCCTGAGCTGCTGTCTGCATAATTGAAAATATGACCTGTTTAGGTGAGACAGAGTGAGGCTTTCCAGGAAACACTGTGAGACCATGGCAGGCAACGAAGCAGGAGGCAATGAGATGTCTATCAGCAGAAGGTAGATTCCATCACTCAGGACTGTCCATGCAATGGCAGAGGATAGAAAATATGCATCAGAAGGTCCCTTCCAGTCTGTGAGTTTATAATTGTTTAGACAAGCCTTTGAAACTATAGGACACAATTCAAGGGCCCTATGATGTGGGTAGTTTGTTTATAGCTTAGAGTGCTCCCTTTTAATATAAGTGACAATGATAGTGCCAGACAGTATCTAGGAAGCACCTACATGGACGCCTTTACTTTGCTACAAGCCAGAAATTTATTTCAGGAAATGTATTGGCACCAAGATAAGATTATCCAAATATATCCTCTGAGATAGCAAAGATGGATGGAAACTTGTGGATAAGACAGTTCCATTTCAAATTCATCCTCGGCATCTCCATTCACATGACTGTCCTTTCTCTCATGTCTCAGCAACAAAAGTTATCTATTCATTTTGCAGGGGAACACAGTGAGGTCATGACATAGGAAATAGGGAGGACTTCTAAATACCATCAAGTTCAGAGATGGCAAACACATGACCTTTCTGTTACAACTCCTCGTCCAACACTGAAGGTGGACAAATGAGTTCATCATGACACTTTTCCCAGCTGAGTCTGTTTGTAGTCTCAGAAACCTTCCCAGCATATCTTAGGCAGCTCCTAACCATGTATCTGAGTTGGCATGTAGGCTGGTTAATGGCTGCCATCTTTGATTTAGTGCAACCTGTTAGAGGAATAAACTTCAAAATCCAGGGAGGATTTTGAAGACATGGGTTGGAATAGATCTGCAGTTCATGGTCCTCTCAATTATTTCCATGACTGTATCTGTACATTGTGACCCTGTCCCCTAATGATAGATGACTAAGCCAGGGTTGGACTTCTAACATGTGACAGACTTCTCTAGGATTTTTCAAAAGGAGACTCAGGGAAGAGAACTATTTCTCCCTGGTGTTAAGAGTCACAAAAAGCTTGGGGAATCATGAGTATCACAACCCCTATCATGACAAGATGGGGAGTACGGAAAGAAAGTGGTTATACAATAGAAGAGAATGAAGCCCTCATGGAATGATGCAGAGAGGAAAAACAGAATCCTAATATCATCTAACTCCCTCAATCTTCCTCATTCCTGTGGCTGAGCTGATCTCTTGTCCTTCCCATGATGTCATTCCAATACAGTTGTCATTAAGCTAACTTGAATTGGGTCTCTGTCCCCTGAATCTGAAACGATCCTGATGAATACAGAGCAGAACGGGCTTCCATGCAGGAAGTGAGGGAGGTGCCGTGGAATGATGAATGGGTGGATGGATGCGGTCTTCAGGTCAGAAGTCTATGTTCAAATTCCAATCCATCCCTTTACCATCTGTGCTGCCTAAAGCCTTATAATGTCAGCTTCCTCATCTGTGAAATGGGAGATAAAAATAGCTTCAATATCAGAAGATGGCTGTAAGGATCACTTACAGGAAGCTGAGCGGGAGGCCTCTGCCCAAAAATGCTACTGATCGCTGTCTCCAGCTTGGGGTCAGGCTTCAAACCCAGGTATCCTGACCCCCAGCCCAGTATACGTGCCAAAAATCATACTTTCAGGTGTCTCTCTCTTTAATCTAAAGATCTGCAGACTCGTCTCAACATCAGAAGTCCCCTTTTAAAAGTGTTTAACTTCTAATGCAGATATAACAACTCGTTTCTCAGTTTCACTGTATCTGCAAAGCTTTCTATAATTCAACATCAAATATTTATTATTACATTTATTACAGTTTTAATAATTTAGCATCTCCTGCATGTGAGATAGAAGCTTAGCTAACTGGTTCCCCTTTATCCAGCCTGGGTCACTTCAATATTTATATTCCAAAGTCTCCATTTGAGTTTCACTTAGCAGAGGCTGTCTTGAGCCCTCTATCTGAGCTGACAGTTGGTGCGTGCTACAGTCTCCCCAGTGGCGAAGACTTACAGAAATTTGGTGCTGAACAATGTTTGAAGAGATTTACCGAGCCTGGGCAGAAACTCATCCTAATAGACTTCACTTTTATTATGATTGCTAAACTAAAATAGGGAAAAATATGTATGTCTCTAGGCTCACTGGCTGAATGACAGGCAGTGGAGCTGGAAAGAGTGGAGGGCATAGGGTAGATCCACCTGCGAGGAAGCATGCGGGCCTTTATAGTAATGTTTCTCAGAGGGGCTTCATTTTCTCTTAAAAAAAAAAAAAAAAAAAAAAAGGAGTGATGTGGAGGTACCAGGAAAATGCTAATGCCCATATTCCATGAACCTAGCTGTGAGTTACCCACAGTCTTTCCCCTTCCCCATTTAATATTTCACCTCCTGCTTGCATAAAAAACACACACACTTAATAGACCAAATGCTCAACAAAGAGTAAGATATAAAGTCCAATGAACCTATTCCTCCATCTTACAGAGAATGCCCCTTCTTCCGCAACAGCCAGCATTTACTGAGCACTCACAAAACATCCTGAGTTGAAATCCTGATTCTGCCACATACTACCCATGTGACCTTGCATGAATGACTTAACATCTTTTTTTTTTTTTTTTTTTTTTTTGAGATGGAGCCTCGCTCTGTTGCCCAGGCTGGAGTGCAGTAGCACGATCTCGGCTCACTGCAACCTCCACCCCTCCAGGTTTAAGCAATTCTCTGCCTCAGCCTCCAGAGTAGCTGGGATTACAGGTGCGCGCCACCACGCCCGGCTAATTTTTTTGTATTTTTAGTAGAGACGGGGTTTCACCATCTTGGCCAGGCTGGTCTTGAACTCCTGACCTTGTGATTCACCTGCCTCGGCCTCCCAAAGTGCTGGGATTACAGGTGTGAGCCACCGCGCCCGGCCGAATGACTTCACATCTTTGTGCCTCAGTTTCCTCATCTGTAAGTAACAATAACTACATCATTGAGTTGTCATGAGGAGTCAGAATGAAAACATGTAGAGCACTTAGACATTGACATCAAGCAAGTGATCAATAAATGTTAGTCATTATTATTAATGACTATGGGGCTAAAAGGTTAAATGTGTTATCTCATTCCATTCTCAAAAAAACATTCAAAGATAGAGGGTGTGTTATCTTTGAGATAGGAAACTGAGGTTCAGAATTTACCTTACCCCTAGGTCAGCTAGTCAGTGGTGGAGCTGGGATTTGAGCCTAAGCAGTTTGGCTCCAGTGTCCATGCTATTCACTTTGCCCAATACCTCTTCTGTGTTTCAAGCAGGTAAGTGGGTTCCCTATTAAAGTTCTGTTGCCCTTTGGGAAAGGAACATTTGTGTGAGTAATCCGTGAGAAAAGGAAAAGTTTCGAGGAAGCATGATGGACTTGAGATTCTACCTGAAGAAGCCACCCCTCTATCAACATGCCTACTGAAAAGGAAAGCACACTTCTAGGTTGCCTACAATGCATGCACACACATGCACACATATACACACACACACTCATTAATGAAAGCTTGCAGAGCTGCAAAGGCAAGAAGTCAATTTTGCTCACTTCCAACAGGAGAGAGATATCTTGAATATCAAATGATGTAAGACCGGTATCAAGGACCTTCCCCCTAGACTCTGCTGCCTGGATCCTTCGCAAGCCAAGTGCCCCCATGCAATGCATCGAGTGACTAGCCCTGACTCCTGCCTACTCCACGTGTCCTGTGCCCCGACCCTCCCTTCTGCCATCAATGCCCTTGCCATCAATGCACAATGTGATCCAGAGAAAGGAGGCACACATCCCTTCTTTATACTGCTCTGTACCATGAACTACATCTTTTAATCACTGACCACACTGCATCATATGGTTGCTTCCTTAACTGTACCATAATTCTACAATTCCTACTACTTCTAAAACTTCTCAGTCATTGAACATCAGTTACATGTAATATACTGTACTAGTAATACTATACACATTATGTCATCCTAATAACCACCGTATGAGAAAAACACACTAATCTCCATCTTCCTGATTCTGACATTGAGGCTCAAAGAGGTGAACAAACTTGGCTCAAGTTAATTCTACACTCTTTCCTACTACTCCTCTTTCTGGTTTTTCTACTTCTAGAGCCTAGCACAATGTTCATTACACAGAGAAGTACCTGGTGTGCATTTGTTGAGGATTGCACCTGGAGATACATGGCCCATGTTTCCAGCATGCACTATATCTGACTAGGGGTGCTGCCTAGTCCCAAGCCAGACTCCAGTATCTGGAGCAGTCACACAGGAACATCTGCTGGGGACCCTAGAGCAGTGAGTGAATACACTACCCTCAAGTACCCCTAGAGTCATTGCTGACTCTGCTAGTCCAGGTGGTTAACAGCTGAAAAAAGAGAGAGAAGAGGAGAGAAAAGAGCATGCATGTTCTGTCTGCTGTCCTTCTCTCCCATCATCAACTGCCATGCATCCATGGGCACTACACTGCAGCCAAACTGAAATGGAAGTTCCTCCTGGCCAGGCGTGGTGGCTCACGCCTGGAATCCCAGCACTTTGGAAGGCCGAGGTGGGAAGATCACTTGAGGTCAGGAGTTTGAAACCAGCCTGGCGAAGATGGTGAAACCCCATCTCTACTAAAAGTACAACAATGAGCCAGGCGTGGTGGTGCATGCCTGTAATCTCAGCTACTGTGGAGGGTGAGGCAGGAGAATAGCTCGAGCTTGGGGAGTGGAGGTTGCAGTGAGCTGAGATGGCACCACTGCACTCCAGCCTGGGTGACAGAGTAAGACTGTGTCTCCAAAAAAAAAAAAAAAAAAAAAAAAAAAAGTTCCTTCTTAGGCATGCCACACTTTGCCAGTTCAAGGCCCTGGGCCTTGCCCATGAATAAAACATCTCTGAGTTTTTCTTATTCAACATCTATTTTCTACCTGTCCTGCTTTTTCACTGGGGAACTATCCTACCAGGTGGTTAAGGTGCCCCTCATTCAACCGTGGTTTCAAGGGAAAGTTGGTGACCCAGGTCTGGCTACTTGGAGCGCTTTGTCTCTTGAGAGATTGATGTGGGATATTGGCAAAGATCCCAAAATAGGCCAAAGAGAGGCATCATAGCTTAGAGATGAGGAACATGGACTCAAGAGTCAGACTCTCAGGATTCAAAACCTGGTTCTATTACTTACTGGCTGTGTGACCTTGGGCAAGGTACATAATGCGCTCTGTGCCTCAGTTTCCCCATGCATTAAATGGAGCTAATAATGAGTGAAGATTAAATGAACTTATTTCAGTAAAGCACTTGGAGCAGTGCCACCTAAGCAAGGATGTGCTATTATTGCTGTTCCTCAGTACCAGGACTTCTGCATAAACCACTGGGAAAGGGGGCATCTCATTACTTTGGCAATGCTTAATTGTGGTTGTACGCCTGGAGAGGTCAGTGACAGTGTGCCTGAAAAAGAAAAACAGAAAAACAGAATGTACCAGAGAAACACAGAGATGAAGGATGAAAAGAAACAGGAATAGTGAGTCCCAACATTTGGGAACATAAAAACCTTACTATGCCAAAAGCCATTGGCACTCTGGACTTTTCAAGCCCTCATATCTTTTGTTTTCTACTTAAGCCAGGTGATTCATTCCTTGTTTTGATATCAAGTGCATTTGTACTCAAACTTTAGTGAGCGTTAGAATCACCTGAGGATTTCTTCAACCAGAATTCTGGGCCCACCTCCAAAATACCTAATTTAGCAGGTGTATTATTACATAGATTCTGTGGCTGCTGCAACAAATCACCACAAACTGGGGTGGCTTCAAACAACCAGAAATCTGAAATCAGTATGCCTGGGCAAAAATCAAGGTGTCAGCAAGGTGGTCCTCCCTCTGGAGCATCTGGGGAACAATCTTTTCTTTGCCTCTTTCAGCTTCTGGCGGAAGCTGGCATTCTGTGGCTTATGGTTGCCTCACTCGGTCTCTAACTCCATCTTCAAATTGCCTCTCCACTGTGCATGTCACATCTCACTGTGCTTCTTTCTTCTAAGGGCACTCATTATGGTGTTTCAGACCTGTCCAGATAATTCAGAATAATCAACCTATGATAAGATGCGGCGTAACATCTGCAAAGACCCTTTTTCCAAACAACATAATATTTATAGGTTCTAGGAGTTAGGATCTGATGATACCTTTGGGGATCATTATCAGACTATCCTAGATATGAGAATTTACATTTCTAATACATTTCTAGGTCATGCTAATGCTACTGGTCCAGGGAATACATTTTGAAAACCAGTGAGCTAGTGACTTCCTGCTAATACTTCAAAATTTGGCATAGAAGCTGTGAGTCCCTTCTTTCAACCTCCAGGTGGGTTTGACCACCTCTGATTTTGTGTCTTTTCTCTGCCTTGAACTTTCCCTCTATCTTCTTCAACTGTCACAAAGTATGACATTTTTTGTTTGCAATTTTGACTCATTTAATGCCCTGAAATCTTTGTCTTATTTTTATATCTCTATTACTTAAGTTTAAAATATGGTAGGTGTTCAGTAAATTCTCAGTACTTGGAATTGAAAGGCCAAAAGAGCAAGGAGATATTCCTAATTCTATTCAGAACTAAGTCAATGTGGAAACTGTCACCAAGTGAGCCATGCCAGCTTGCACTCTGATATCCCATTATTCTTTCAACATTGTTCAGGAATTAACAGTATTTCACCATTTCATTTTCATTGAGTTGAGATCACAGAAAAATGACTGAGGGGCTCCAAAACTGGGCTTTGTGGGTGATTATTATTCCAACTATAATAGCTATTCTCATGTTTCTCTTATAAGAAGAACCTGCTCCAGGTGAAATTGTGAAGAAGGCCCAGTATGCAGTAATAAGCGTTGTTTGTCATGCTTCTCCCTCCACAAGCATCTTTTATTCCATCTCTCAAGTTGGTCTCTTGTTTCATGCTCCTTGCTATGTCATGAAACTCTTGAAAGCAGAGGCGGACTGTATTCATCTCTGTATTCCTATGGTACCTGGCACAGTATCTGGTACATAGGAGGGGTCCAGCTAAGATTTTTCAGAATTAAAATATATCTGTATGCAATTCAGCTAGAGATTCGCTCTTCCACCTTTGTAGCTGGCATCATTAGTGTCTCAAATGCTAAAAATCTCATTCCCAGCAGCTTCCTGCTAGGATAGGCTGGAGAATGGGAGCTGTCCAGGGGAGAGTTTTCTTTTGCCCTTCAACCTCTCACACTTGAAAGCCTTCCCCCTCACCTTAGATTGCACAAAGCCAAAGCTTAGCCACAGTTCTTGATTAATTGGCAATGTTCTCTCTCTTGAAAATATTTGCCTAATTCCCTCAGTCAGATACGTCTTTCTTTTCCAATCCTTTCCAGTCCCCTAGGGCACTCTATGTTTACCACACATGTGACTCTTCATTCATTCTATAACCATGTCCATGTACATAAAGCCACAGACCTAGCATACTGAACTGGAATTTATAGACTCATTTAAGTCTCCCCCAAAGCCCATGACAAAGTGGTTAATATGAATCCTCAATACTGAGCAACTATTGATTTTAAGATGCACCATAGGTTGTATGTAGCCTTTCAGCAAAAACATGAGAAAGTAATGAAAAGATAAAGAGAACAAAAGTCACTATGTTACAATAATGAGCATGATAACTAACGTTTCTAAAGAGTTCACCACATAGCAAACTCACCGCTTTACATGTAATATATCACTTAATCTTCATCACTCCATATATGCTATGAGATTTTTATTTCCATTATTCTCAAGGAGAAAACACAGCTCCAGAAAAGCTCCTGCAGTAAGCAAGTGATGGAGCTAAGATTTGCACTCAGGCAATTTGCTTGAGTTCCATAGCCTATGCCCTTGGACAATAAACTTTATGTTTAATCAAAATATAGAATACACAGAGAAAAGTGTGAAGCTCAGTGAATTTTCACAGAGTTAAAACACTCATGTAACCACCAGCCATAGCAATCAATCAAACATTATCAGCATCACATAAGCCCACTCATAGTTCCCCATGTCACCACCCTCTCCATCGCCCAGAAGTAATCCCTATCCTTTCTTCTAACATCATAAATTAGTTTTCTACTAATTAGTAAAACTAGTTTTTTTGTTTTTATATAAACATATTAATATTATTTTGTGTTTGGTTTCCAAAATTCTGTATTATATTTGTTAGATTCATCCAAGGTGCTATGTATGGTTACTGTGTTCTTTCATATTCATTCTTAAAGATATTCTATTGTGTTATTATTCCATAATTTATCTAATTTTTCGCTGATGAGTATTTGTATTTTTTTTTCTAGCTTTCTAGCAGTACACATGAGTGCTTCTATTCGTATTTTTGTAAGTCCTACTTGTGGTACACATTTCCATATTTCTGTTATACATACCCTTATGGGTGAAGCTGATGGACTATAGGAGATATAGGAGATATATAGCTCCAACTTTAGTAGATATCACTCCACAGGTTTACATAGTGGTCATACTTATTTTTATTCTCACTATAAAAATATGAAAGCCACAGTTGTTCCATATCCTTCCTAACATTTGTTATCATTAGTTATTTTAAATGTAGCTGCCTTGGTAAGTCACAGTCTGTACATTTAACTACTAAGTTGTTCTGCCTACTCTAGTGTGAGATCTCATAATTGTCCAAGAATGTATCACAGATTAAAAATCAAAGAATCAACTTGCAATGCACGTTCAAGCTTTCCTTTCCAATCCTACTGTAATGCTTACCTTCCATTTTCCTTTAACTCTGCTTTTCCACGTAGTCTTTCCTCTAATCTCTCTGTTGTGATTCCACGGCGGCGTTATTGGCTATCTATAATTATGATCTATTATTTATTAAATTTCTAACATATCATCTGACTGGAACTTGTTAATTCTCTAAACGCCCATGATATGCTTGCCTGGGCAATGTCATGTCAAACAAGGTTTATTAGTGCAGCTTGGAAAACTGAATCTACATAGTGCAGATTCTCTCAAATGGTGATGATTGCAATCTTTTATCCCCTGTTGCAGATCAGGGATTGAAATGTGGCTTCATCTCTTACTAGTGAAGGCATTGCCTCTATGCCTCAGGTTTGTTTATTTATTTTGGAATCTGAAAAATGAGCACCACCTCATGGAACTGATGTAAGAATGTAATAATACTATTGAAGTACTCGGCACTTAGAAAATGATCAATGGATATGAACTATGATTATTATTATTACCTTCTGTGAGGAAGGCACTGTTATTATTCCCATTTTGCAGACAAATAAATGAAAACATAGAGAATTAAACTTGGCCACCGTGACGACACAGTTCACACT
>NC_037683.1:23122534-23141098 GCF_003255815.1 Theropithecus gelada | reverse complement strand
GCTCTTATTTTTTGAATTTCCAGCTTTTCTGCCCTGCTTTTTCCCCATCTTTGTGGTTTTATCTGCCTCTGGTCTTTGAGGATGGTGATGTACTGATGGGGTTTTGGTGTAGGTGTCCTTCCTGTTTGATAGTTTTCCTTCTAACAGTCAGGACCCTCAGCTGTAGGTCTGTTGGAGATTGCTTGAGGTCCACTCCAGACCCTGTTTGCCTGGGTATCAGCAGCAGAGGCTGCAGAAGATAGAATATTTCTGAACAGCGAGTGTAGCTGTCTGATTCTTGCTTTGGAAGCTTCCTCTCAGGGGTGTACTCCACCCTGTGAGGTGTGGGGTGTCAGACTGCCCCTAGTGGGGGATGTCTCCCAGTTAGGCTACTCAGGGGTCAGGGACCCACTTGAGCAGGCAGTCTGTCCCTTCTCAGATCTCAACCTCCGTGTTGGGAGATCCACTGCTCTCTTCAAAGCTGTCAGACAGAGTCGTTTGCGTCTGCAGAGGTTTCTGCTGCTTTTTTTGTTGTTTTTGTTGTTGTTGTGTAGCTGTGCCCTGTCCCCAGAGGTGGAGTCTACAGAGACAGACAGGTTTCCTTGAGCTGCTGTGAGCTCCACCCAGTTGGAGCTTCCCAGCAGCTTTGTTTACCTACTTAAGCCTCAGCAATGGCGGGCGCCCCTCCCCCAGCCTCGCTGCTGCCTTGCCGGTAGATCACAGACTGCTGTGCTAGCAATGAGGGAGGCTCCGTGGGCGTGGGACCCTCCCAGCCAGGTGTGGGATATGATCTCCTGGTGTGCCTGTTTGCTTAAAGTGCAATATTGGGGTGGGAGTTACCCGATTTTCCAGGTGTTGTGTGTCTCAGTTCCCCTGGCTAGGAAAAGGGATTCCCTTCCCCCTTGCGCTTCCCAGGTGAGGCGATGCCTCGCCCTGCTTCAGCTCTCGCTGGTCGGGCTGCAGCAGCTGACCAGCACCAATAGTCCGGCACTCCCCAGTGAGATGAACCCAGTACCTCAGTTGAAAATGCAGAAATCACCGGTCTTCTGTGTCGCTGGCGCTGGGAGTTGGAGACTGGAGCTGTTCCTATTTGGCCATCTTGCTCCGCCCCCTCAAACTCACTTCTTTATTGCTACTTTACTAGTTGTGTAATCTTAGTTTGTGTGATAGGCAGACTCCAAGATAGCCCCCAGTGACTTCTGCCTCCTGGTATTATTCCCTTGTGTATCCCTTCCCATATCATAACAGAGATGGGGTATGTGATTAATAGAATAATGCACAATTGATGGTATGTCACTCCTAAGGCAATAAGAGACACTGCAGCTTCTGCCTCTCCCTACCTTGGTTTACTAATTCTAGGGAAACCAGTGGCCATTTTGTTAGGAGAAGCCCACATGGTAAGGTTAGCCTTTTACTAACAACCGTGTGACTGAATTTCAAAGTCAATCCTCCAGCCCCAGTCAAGCCTTCATATGACATCAGTTCTGAGCAACATCTTGTTTGCAAACCTATGAGAGACTTTAAGCCAGAACCACACCCCTAAGATACTCCCAGGCTCATGACCCTTAGAAACTGAGTGAGATTATAAATATATAGTTTTAGGCTGCTAAATTTGTTATATAGCAATCAATAACCAATAACCAATAAAAATAACCAACATGTAACAACCAGTAGAGTAAACAATCAATTAATTTTCTCACAAGTTAAATGAGGATGACCATAGTACCTACTTCATTGGATTATTATTAAGAATAAGAGAAGAAGCATATATAAAGCATGTAGTTACTGTATTTGGCATGTGGTAGCTACAAGGATGAATGTTGCTCTTGCTACTGTGATGTTAGCATTATTACTATTGTTATTATTATATCTTCTTTAAAACTTGTTCTTCTATGATTCTTTCACTTCAGACTGTGATAGGAGAAGCCTTAAGTGAGCAAGTAATATTTATATTGAGTCTGAAAACCTACTCTCTCATAAATTTACAGTGCATGCCATCAGAAAATCGTGGGTGTGGGTGTGGGTGTGGGGTAGATATGGAGACAACCCCAAATGTAAGCTTTATTAATGTTGTTTTTCATTAGTACATGGAGGGGCCCACATAGACTTCACCCAAAATAAATTATCTTAATCTTGGATTAGGATAGTAGATGAATCCGTTCATGTAGGTCCTCCAATGTCCCAAGGGCTGGAAAATGTTAAAGGTTGAGAATTAAAATCTATTGTCTGCCTGCTTGGAAAATTAACCCAGTTGGTGATGGAGAATTACTGGAAAGTTATAAGAAGCATAGACACCTTCCCAGAACTTGATGGTGCAAACAAAATTGAATGGCATTTAACATATCTAATTGTTAATGAAATGGGGTATTAATTGTAGAACGTTAATTTCTTCCCTTCAGCAGTGGCTGCTTGCTTTCACTGGCAGTGTTTGTATCTGAATAATAAAACATTGGCGCTTGAAGGGATTTTCTAGATGAGCTCAACCTCCTTCTTTTACAAATAAAGAAATAGGCTTGGAAATATCATACATGTAAATGATAGTGGCGAATCTCTATCTTGTCCTCTCCTGAATGAGTTTAAGTGAGGGGTTGGGAGAAATTGGTGTTTCTTTGGTTTCCTAAATAGTTTCATTTAGTAGTTCTGAGAATAGATATTTAAATCACACAGGGCTGTATCAAATTGCACCTTTCTTCTTTGCTGACTGCATGATTGTGGATGAGCTAACTTGGTATTGAATTACTTGCTAACTTTTTTTAAGCCTCAGTTTTCTCATCTGCAAAATAGAACCAGTAATAAAACATATGTTGTCATATAATATTATGAAGATTCAGAATATGCTTGGCCCATGGGAGGTGCCCTATAAATTTCAGGTTCTAATATTATTTTATATGCAATTCCTCAATGTTATGACCTGTATATAAGAAAGAAATGGAATACATAAATATTGTTGGGAGTATTCATTGGAATTTTGAGCTTTACTTAAAACATGTGTAGCATTTTTCTGGGAATCAAGTCAGATTGCAAGGTATTAAAAGTGATGACATTTTGTACAGCAAACATCACCTTCTAGTTTTGCAGTCTCTGAAGGCCAGACCACTTTGATGACTTTTCTCAGGTTGGTTTTATACAGAAAAAGAAGGTAGGTCCAGGGGCTTCTTAGGAGGAGAGGAATATCCATCAAGAGATATCAAAGACCGCCTCTCCCATAATTGTAAATCACACTCCCTGATTTACAATGGTTCAACTTATGATGTTGTAATTCATGACCTGGTTTTCTGGGTATAATCCCATTGTAAGTCAAGGTGCATCTGTATAAGAAATATTATTTACATGAGATCACTGTACTCACCAGACAAGGAATAGGCATTACTCTTTCCATTCTACATTTAAGAAATTAAAACTCAAAATATTTGACTTCCCTACAGTTCCATAATTAATGCATAATGGAGCTAAGACTTGAGCTTTGGACCTATAATATGGATCCAGAGTGTTATTCAGAGCACTTGATCCTCAACAATATGTCTCCCACCTTCTTTACTTTGCTCTTTGCCCTCTAGGGATAAGTCTTCCTGAAGAGCTTGAGGGTTTTCATCCTACTATTGTTACTCCATTCACGCTCTTGCTCTTTGAGAAACAGCTAAAACGCAAGCCTCTTCAGGTTGTCAAGGCCAGGGAGACCTACTGTGAGGCAATAGGCAGAATCACAGAAGGCAATCAGAGCATGAATAGTGTTCTTAGTAATGTTCCAGAGAAGTAGCATAGAAGAAAGAGATGGAAACTGGATCATCGGCAAAATTTAAGTCACTGGAAGAATTAGTAAGAAAAAGCTGGGGCTCAATGCAAACAAATGGAGTCCTGGATAACTTTCTGAAGCAAAGACTTTAAAACTTTAAAGACACAAACAAGGTGAAATTACAAAACACGACCTGGGAATAGGAACAATGCAGCTAATGGTCCAAAGCAGGGCAAACCATTGATTGCTTTAAAACCATTGTTGTTAGCTACTTATCTGGAAGAAAATATTCAAACTCACATTATTGAGGGCATAATATATATACACAGTCCCTGAGTTACAATGGTTCAACTTACAATGTTTTGATTCATGATTGCTTTTTTCTGGATATAATCCCATTGTAAGTCAAGGTGCATCTGTATAAGGAATATTATTTACACGAGGTCACTTTGTTGTAGGACTGTCTCCTTAGTTCAGCTAAAAATGGGGTCCTTGTCACACGACCATGAAAGATTAGGCTCGCAGACACTTTGATGGGTGAGAAAAATGAAATTTATTGGGTAAGAAGGAAAGAAAAATTCAGCAAAGCGAGAGAGGTTTCTGTTAACAGGCCCTCATCTCACAGATTGAATTCCAGGTAACCACCCAGGAACAGGAGAGGCCAGGCTCCTCCCCCTTACAAAGAGTGTGAACTTCCCAAGCCTCCACCCCATTCTCCCAGTGTGCAGGCTAGTCAGAGGTTCTCTGACGACCTCTTTATACTTGGCTGTCTCAGCTTTACTCACCAGACAAGGAATAGACATTACTCTTTCCATTCTACAGTTGAGAAAACTAAAACTCAAAGTATTTGACTTCCCTACAGTTCCATAATTAATGAATAGTAAATCCAAGACTTGGACCTTGAACCTGTATCTGTATAAGTACAAAAAATCGGTGTGCAACTAGGATTACAAATAGGAATCAAATAACTCTAATTTGATATCTGTGTCTATTAGTGGTGGGGATAAGTTGAATGGCCAGGGTGGTCATTTTAAAGCAGGCTAACAGACCTATCTTTAAATGGAAAATGAGAATATGACCCTTCTTTAGTGTTACTTTCTCTAACATTGTGATGACCACACTCTCCATCACCACTCTGAGCCTTGCGATGTATTTGGATGAAGTCCCAAAGTTCATACAAGTCTTTTATCTTTTCGGAGTAAATGAATTACATTGACATAAGTAGAATCAAAGCAGAAAATGGCCAAGGTTGTTTAGAAATATTTGAACAAAGATTAGACCAATACAGTTTAACTTCACCCTCATTGGGCAAGTGGTGAAAAAAATAAATGAATAGTTTTAAAAAGGCCCAAGTTTGAATCCTGGTTCCGTCTTTAACCAACAGTGGAATTTGAGAGCCAGTGTCATCTCTCTGTACTTAATCTTCTTTAACAGGTGGAACGTACTTGCCCCACTTGATATTATAAAGATGCTATAAAGAAATAGGATGAGGTATGTGTGAAATAGTTTTCTAAACTCACTGTGCACGTGGAGAGTTGACAACTTTCCTTTAATATCAATGGCCAAGGTCACTATTTGCCTAGGATGAGACGACTGCTGAGGAAACAGATATCAGTACATGCATTCTATATCCAGGGTCAAGAGGACAGAAATCCTGCTCGGTGGGAAGAACAGTGAACTGAAAGTCCAAGTGTCTGGGTCATTTCTCATTTCTTCCACTTATTAACAATGTGACCCTTGGCAATTATTCCTTCACTTCTCTGAGCCTTAATTTCCTCTCCTATTAAATGAGGGAGATAATGTAAAATCTAGAAGGTTAGTTCTCATCCTTGGCTACAAATGAGCTCTCCTGGGGTGCTTTTAAAAGCCTGATGTCCAGGAGGCACCCCAGATTAATTAAATCAGAATCTCTGAGCATAGAATATAGGCACTGGCTTTTTTTAAACTCCCCAGGTAATTCCAAAATGTAACCATGTTCAAGACCCATTGATCATTCTAGATAGTTTTGAGGTCAGGCCCTTCCATGTCTAATACTCTAGTATTTTGGAAAAACCTCTTGTTAGCTCTAGATTGGTCCCTCTCCAATTTCTTCATAGAGATAGATGAGTCCATTGTGAGTCCAATATGTGAGGTGTGTCAGTTTTCTAGGGTTACGAAGAACCACAAACTGGGCAGCTCAAACAATAGAAATTTCTTGTTGCACGATTCTGGAGGCTTAGAAGTCTGAGACCAAGGTGTTGGCAGGGTTGGTTCCTCATGAGGGCTCTAAGGAAGATTCTGTGTTACGTCTTTTCCGCTAGCTTCTGGTAGCTTGTTGTCAATCTTTGGAATTTATTGACTGGTAGAAGCATTGACCTAATCTCTGCCTTCATCTTCACATGGCATTCTCCTTGTGTGTGTGTCTATATTCACATTTCCCCATTTTTATAAGGAAGCCAATCATATTGGATTAGGGACCCAACCTATTTCTATATGGCCACATCTTAACTAATAACATCTACAGGGACCCTATTTCCAAATATTGAGACAAGTTGAAGTACTGAGGGTTAGGACTTGAGCATGTGAACTCTGGAGGGACACGGTTCAGTTTGAAATGATATTGCCATAGTACCTCTAGATTTCAACAGTTGGGTAGAGCATTATTGGTGTTAGATAATTTCCTGAAACCTTTGTAATTAGTTTCAAGGAGGACTCCTTTCACACAGAACACAACACACTCTGGTTCTCTCTCCCAGTTACTCCTGGCCTCACCCACCTTCAAATTCTTTGCTCCCTGCCTGCCCCCTCATGTCTCCTCCAATGATTCCTTGCCAACAAGGGAGGGAGACCCTGGCCCCTTCATTTACCAGTTTAGGGATTTTCCACTAAGCCTCTCAGCCCCCTGCCAACCACCTTTAGTTATTAAAATGCAGCTCACAATGTCTCACTCTGGCTGTTACATTATCATTCCTAGTTAGAGACTCCTCCAGGGCCTGAAACATCCCTGCACTGACTTTATAATTACAAAGTCAATTTCTAAACAGACATTTGCAAATAAGTCAATTTAAATACTGAGATTTGCAAACAATAATTAAGCAGTAGCTTCTTTTTTAATATCTCTATATATAATTAATGCCTGTGGGCTTTTCATTTTACCTTGCAACTGAGTAGTTTGCAATTGTTTGTTGAGCTAAAGTGTTCTCTGAAAGCAAATCAAAGCATAGGGGAGATTTTGAAAGTGATTGAAGAACAAGTTTTTCCTTTTCCTTCCTTATCCCTGCTTCACCTGATTGGCTATGTTTCTTATCAGTTGGGACCATGATAGGGCGGGGACGCTGAAGCAGGATCATTTTCTGCAGTAAAAGCAGTAACAACACAGGGTTCTGGTCCAGGGATAGATTGGTTAATATGGCCTCTAAAATCAGATGTATAGTCAAGGCATTTCTCTATGCAAGAAGCCTCAGACTCTACTCGTTCCAGCATCATCTACACAGTGATAGCTCTCAGTACTCAGTTTCCATAGTGCATTCTTCCTAGTTTAAACCAATCTGCATCATATCCCTGCCAGCTATAGGATAATATCCTGACCCTGACATTCAACATCCTTTGCAATCTTGCCTTGCCCTCTCTTTTAAACAAGTATTACTGAAAACCTACTAGATGCTAGGGAAAATGCCAGGTAATAAGGGCACACTGGTAACTAAGACACAATCTATTTTGAAGTCTAGTGAGGATAGAAAAAGTAACTTTAAAGATAATAAATGTTATAAAAGGAGAAGTAGGAGGAAAGCTAGCTTGATATGAAGAATTAGGAATGTCCTTTTAAGAAAGTGATTATCTAAACTGAAATATCAAGGATGAGTAGGTATCAACAAGATGAAGATTGAAGAGGATGGTTATTTTATGTAAAAGTGTCTTAGAAGCTGCAGGGATTGACAAACACACAAACTGTTTGAAAAACCAAAAAGAATGGGCCTAAACGGTAGCTAACATTAATGAGGGAAAAGATGGGTCTAGGTAAAGAAACACAGACTAAAATCCTGAAG
The DNA here is from genome assembly GCF_003255815.1 of Theropithecus gelada. Taxonomy (NCBI): domain Eukaryota; kingdom Metazoa; phylum Chordata; class Mammalia; order Primates; family Cercopithecidae; genus Theropithecus; species Theropithecus gelada. Next base: position 23,133,361 of record NC_037683.1, on the reverse strand, counting down.
GCCTTGTATTACAAGTTAAGAAGTTTGAGCTTTGTACTAAGGATAGCAGGGAGCCATGAAAGGGTTTTAGGGAGTGAGGTGACCAGTGTGGTTTATGCTGCCCCAGCTGTGTTCCCAAGCCATGCTAGACAATCTCTCCAAGTTAGTTGGATTATCTGACAAATCTTGATTTAGTTTTCTAATCTCACTTCTAATGAGCATGTTTCTACCAATAGTCCCAGCCCAGCTTAATACTTCACCATCAAAGCCTAATGCAGAAATCATAGCCTCTGTGAAATGTCTTTTATCCCTCCACAACTTTCTTATAAAAATGGGTCACCCCCTAATGAGTGCTTCCAAAACATTTTGTTCAGTTTTCCAGTTCAATACTTATGAAATGCACGTTAATAGTAAAGCTTTCATTGTTCTCAAGTTAGTGTATATATACTCAGCATGGTGCTCAGCAAACAGTAAGCATTTACAAATAGTTTAGAATCATCATCATGAATTTGACCAACAGATGAAACTCAGAATTTTTCAGAAAGAGAATCCTTACATATGCCGTGGTGGGAGCTGGCATGTTTTGCCTTCAGAATGTCCTCAAGTACAGTCATAATTCCCCTTCATCCATGATGTTTCTGTTCAGTTCATGGGAAAAGAGTTTCTGTGCAGCTTTCTTTAGATTGAAGGAGGCTGACTGAGGTCAGTGTTCCCCAGAAGAGAGATCGGGACTCCAGAGTTAAGAATGGATGAGAGTTCAGAAGCATTGACAGCTCTTTTTAAGGTGCTGAGGTTCTCAGCCCAAAATACAGTGAGAAGAATTCCACTGACCCACAGAAACCTGCTTCACCCTCTGATTCAGACACAAACATCTTTCTCTTTTTTCATGCTCACTCTTCTTAGAAAGACAGGTCCAAGTTAGGCCCAGGGTCTGGGCTCTAGAAAAGCCAGCCCTGCTCCACTAAATGCTAGGCCAGCCTGGAAAACTGAAAGGGTTGACCAGCTGAGGTTCGCTCAAGGCCTCCATTTCCTGCTTGAATAATTTCATATTTTTGGTTCAAACCAGTCAGCACCAGGGCTAAGTGACCTTTAGCAGGCCACACATTTCGCAATTCAGACATTAACTAACAGATTATTATTGAGCCCAGTAGTCCTTTTCAACAGAGATTTTGTCTTCTTGGGGAATGTTTTCTGGAGGCTTTAGTGTTCATTTCTTATGGGTTTTTTTCTTAGGAAACTCATCATCTCTGGAAGGGTCTTAAATGCTGACAAGAAGGATCACCCACAATGTGGATACATAGCTCCCTAAAATACTTAATTTCCCAGTGTGAGAGTGAGTTGTCAGGACACTCCCCTAATCCTAATCTGCATACCTGTTTGTTGAAGCACCTCTTCATGTTCTAGATACAGCTGAATGGGATAATCTGATATTGATTCTGACTGAGATTACCCTGAATTTAATTTTTTTTCCCTTAAGCTAAAGACATTCAAACTTAGGTGCACATTAGGGGAAATAAAAACAAACAAACAAACAAATAGCACTGAGTATTTAAAAAAAATAATCTTCCGAGGTGATTTAATGTTCAAAATGAGAACCAGTGGTTTAAGTCACCATTCATTGAAATTGGCTTTGTTCTGACTCAACGGCCTAGTCACCTGAAGTTGTCCAAACTGGGGGCCCATTGCAGACAGAAGTACACAAATGAATAGACGAAGTTTTAACTGTGGTGACATCTTTTTCTTGTCAGTCATCTAAATACTTGAGGAAGAACTTAACATAATAAGGAGAGAGGAGGAATCTTATTCCAGTTTCCTGCTGTTCTGGGTGGCTTTGAATTAGCCCTCCTATGTCTGGGTGAGCACAGACTTCTGTAGGAAGTCCTACTGGCATATTTTTCTGGTCCTTCTCCCCTCACCCTTCTCTTCCCTTTTACTCACTTTTGTCTATCTTCTTTTCTGGTTTTCTTTTACTACTTCCATAATAGTTAAGGAACACCATAATGGGGACCACAGAGTGTGTGGGGTACATTGTGGTTGTGGTTACTGTATGCCATTGAAGAGTCACTTCATTTTGGGGGCCCCCTTTTATCCATATGTATTTAGTTGATTGGATTAGATAGGATCATATCTCCTTACAATATTAAAATTCCATATTTTGCTATGTTTTATATTTTATTCTTTTCTATTCTTCTTTCCTTTTCTTTACATCCTTTCTCTGTATAAACTTCTGAAAGTTGAATGTTGAGTAAATGGTGGATGATTATTTTAGTCTTCTTTGTAACTACTTTTGGTCCAATTTCAAAAGTTCAAAGAAAAGCTATGGTACAGAGAAGTCAGTAGTCATAGCTAGATGGAAATGTTCTAGTTCACTCTCTCTACTGAGCTGACACTTACATTAACTTCTTCATTGGGTATGGACTTTCATTTTCCTACCTGTTATATTAAGAGTTGGAATGTGTGTTCCTGTCCAAATCTCATATTGAAATGTAATCCCCAATGTTAGAGGTGGGACCTGGTGGAAGGTGATTGAATTATGGAAGTGAATTTCTCATAAATAGTATATTAGTTCATTCTCATGCTGCTATGAAGAAACACCCAAGACTGGATAATTTATAAGGGAAAAAGGCTTAATTGACTCACAGTTCTTCATTGCTATGGAGGCCTCAGGAAACTTACAATCATGGCAGAAGGCACCTCTTCACAGCGTGGCAGAAGAGAGAATGAGTGCCAGCAGAGGAAATGCCAGATGCTTATAAAGCCATCAGCTCTTGTGAAAACTCATTCACTATCATGAGAACAGCATGGGGGAAACCACCCCCGTGTTTCAATTACCTTCTCTTGGTCTCACCCTTGACATGTGGGAATTATTACAATTCAAGGTGAGATTTCAGTGGGGACACAGAGCCAAACCACATCAAATGGTTTAGCACCACCCACCTTAGTACAGGCCTCATGATAATGAGTGAGTTCTTATGAGATCTGGACATTTAAAAGTGTGTAGCACCTCCCCTCTTGCTCTATTGCTCCTGCTTTTGCCATGTGACGTACCTGCTCTCCCTTCTCCTTCCACCATGATTGTATGTTTCCTAAGGCCTCCCCAGAAGCCAAGCAGATACCAGCATCATGCTTCCTGTATAACCTACAGAACCATGAGCCAATTAAACTTCTTTTCTTTATAAACTTCCCAGTCTCAGGTATTTCTTTATAGCAATACAAGAACCAACCAATACACTACGCTTCAAATTTCTCTTACCCATAATCATTCAGCTGAGATTTTTCTTATACCATAAATATTTTTCTTGATCATTCTGATTCTCTCTGAATTCCCTTTTTTTTTGGCCAATTACAGTGCTTATATATTAACTTTAAAATGTAACACTTAAATACTCTTTCCATTGTTTTGTTTGGTGGTATGTGTTTGTGACACTATCTGAGCCTCGTGAACAATAGTTATCTTATATCACATGAAGGAGAGAAACACCAATGTTTTTTCTGTTTCTACTCCTGAAGGTGTCAACCTCAAGGTTAAGCATGCAATATGTGCTTAAGAGAGACTTGGACAATATTAAAAGTTTTTAAGCTTAGAGATAACCTATTTCAACTCCCACATTTTACACACAAAGAAACTAAAGCTCAGGGAAGAAAGATAGCTTGCAGTGAGTTAATAGCAGAGCTTGACTAGAAGCTAGGGCTCCTCAATCCATTTCATTTCCTATATAATTTGTTGTTTGATTTATTTTTCCAATGCCTAGGCATGCCTCAGATCCTCAAAAGTGTTGCTTATTTAACCCATTGTACTTCCCCTTTTGTATAACTTAACAGAGCTGTATCTCGTTGAGATACACCCTTGCTGCCCTTCAGAAAGTCCGTTTTAAATTGATGTGTGAGCTAATTGGTCCACATAAATGCCTCCTTTGCTAAGGAGGTAATGATGGCGTAGCAGAAGGAACTCTCAGCTTAGAATCTGAAGATTGGCTTTCAGTTCTCTCTTTATTCCTTAAAAACTCTGTGAGCTTAGGCTCACTACTTCACTTTCCTGAGCCTGTTTCTTCAACAATAAAGCAGAGCATAAATATCCTCATTTGGCAAAACATTGTAAAGTTTAGGTGAGGTAGTATTTACTTTCTGTTAACTTTGACGAACCATTGAGATATCAAATGTAGCCCTTTTCACTAGTATTAATAAACAATAATAAAATATAAAAGACGTGAACAGTAGTTAAAGAAGAAACACCCTAATTTTGCTGCATGGAACTTTACTCAGCAGGCTAGAAGTCATCATCAATATCGGTGACAATTACATATATCTCCTTCCTCCTCCTTATATGTGTGAAAGACCCATAACTCAAAACGCTTGCTGATATTCAGCACAAAAACAAATAGCAAAGCAACCCTGGGTGTGATGTATTTCAACAGCATAGCTTACACTTGCCACCATTCTGTTAAATTATGAATATCTATTACTTGATGAAGTCAATGCTTTCATTTGGAATAAGAAAGGAGGGAGGCAAAGAGGTTGCAGTTAGGGAAGAAAAAACACAAAAGGATGTAGTTGCTATAGCGATTAACAATGGGTATCCTTTCGGCAGGGTTTAGGGATGCTGATGCAGCTAAAACAAATGTTTGTGTTTGGCCACATTGGAGACGGTGACGGATTATGGAGCCTTGGCCTTGAGCCTTGATGTAATCCAATTCTAAATAAATCATAAATCTAAGTGCGGACTAGTAAGGCAGGAAGAATACCAATTCAGGCTGGGTGGTAGCAAGCTGGCAATAGTGGCCAGGATTGATTATGGGGTGTGAAGTAGGGAGGGATACCAGGAGGGGGACCATGACTAGCCTGCAGGGATGTACTTCTTTCTCTTCTAGCCTTAGCCAACTCCCAGCTGAGCTGCCAGACCTCAGTAGTGTGAATGTGAGATCACTGCTGAATTAGCCACAAGGCCAGACATTCTGCTGCCTCCTAAATTTTTTTGGATGAAAAGATTTTTCATCACGAAAGGTGCTGAATTGCTAATGTTTGGGCTAGTTTCATGATTTCCTCACTTGGAAAGAACCAAAAGTCAGTCTGAGTTTTTCACAGGCATAAAGGATGCTAGGAGTATGAGAAGATGCTACAGTAAAAGCACTTAGATGTGGGTAATCATTTACTTAGGTAAAGACAGGGAAAAAAGACAATTGTTCATACATAATGTTGACATTTTTCCTAAAATTTTGTTTCCTAAGAAAAAACGGCAATGAGTAAAGTGTGAAATGAAAAACAAAAATGCTAGCTCTGTTTACACTGGAAAAAACAGGGCTTCTCTTGAGAGAGAAGGAAGGATCTAGTAAAATGTGTGAAGGGATTGAGAACAATATAAGCATTCATGAGCACTGAGTATGAAATAAATAGCAAGTTTGGAGAGAGAAAGGAAAGGGTATGTAGCAATTGTTGAAAAAGTACAACAACTGGTATTTTTTAATGCACACCTTCATTTCAAGTATTACAGATGACCACAGAATAAGATATACATTTCACTTTTAAGATATCAGATCAAAGTTTCTTATAAAGACAACATTGTAGGCTGGGTGTGGTGGCTCACGCCTGTAATCCCAGCACTCTGAGAGGCCAAGGTGGGTTGATCACGAGGTCAGGAGATTGAGGCCATCCTGGCTAACATGGTGAAACCCTGTCTCTACTAAAAATAAAAAAAAAATAAGCCAGGCGTGGTGGTGGCCACCTGTAGGCCCAGCTACTCTGGAGCCTGAGGCAGGAGAATGGCATGAACCCAGGAGGCAGAGCTTGCAGTGAGTGGAGACAGCGCCATTGCACCATTGCACTCCAGCCTGGGCGACACAGCAAGACTCTGCCTCAAAAAAAACAAAACAAAAACAAACAAACAAGCAAAAAATTGTATTACAATGGAGTAATAAAATATTGTTTGTGTTCATTATGGAAAACTCATCTTGGATTTAGGATAAAAAGTGCAATGCTCAGCTTCAACACAGCTCAAATCCTCATCTTGAAATGGAGCAAACAATGTGTTTTCATCATGACTGCCAAATTGATGGTCATATGGCACATGGGATAAATATTGATCCAATATGAGCCACAGTGGTCCCAGAGTGATCCTCAGATGTGACCATGTGCCATAGGTCTATCCATGGGCCACTAGGTTCAGAGGAACACTGTAGACCACTTGAGGTCACCATTATGTTCTTTGGACAATATAGTTTAAAAGTGGGGGGCAGAGCAAGATGGCCGAATAGGAACAGCTCCAGTCTCCAGCCCCCAGCGCGAGTGACACAGAAGACAGGTGATTTCTGCATTATCAACTGAAGTGCTGGGTTCATCTCACTGGGGAGTGCCCGACAATACGTGCTGGTCAGCTGTTGCAGCCTGACCAGCGAGTGCTGAAGCAGGGAGAGACATTGCCTCACCTGGGAAGTGCAAGGGGGAAGGGAATCCCTTTTCCTAGCCAGGGGAACAGAAACACACAACACCTGGAAAATCAGGTAACTCCCACCCCAATACTGCACTGTAAGCAAACGGGCACACCAGGAGATTATATCCTACACCTGGCCGGGAGGGTCCCATGCCCACGGAGCCTTCCTCATTGCTAGCACAGCAGTCTGCGATCTAACCACAAGGCAGCAGTGAGGCTGGGGGAGGGGCGCCCGCCATTGCTGAAGCTTAAGTAGCTAAACAAAGCCGCTAGGAAGCTCGAACTGGGTGGAGCTCACACCAGCTCAAGGAGGCCTGCCAGTCTCTGTAGACTCCACCTCTGGGGACAGGGCACAGCTCAACAACAACAACAACAACAACAACAACAAAAGCAGCAGAAACCTCTGCAGACGCAAGCAACTCTGTCTGACAGCTTTGAAGAGAGCGGTGGATCTCCCAACATGGAGGTTGAGATCTGAGAACGGACAAACTGCCTGCTCAAGTGGGTCCCTGACCCCTGAGTAACCTAACTGGGAGACATCCTCCACTAGGGGCAGACCGAAACCCCACACCTCACACAGTGGAGTACACCCTTGAGAGGAAGCTTCCAAAGCAAGAATCAGACAGGTACACTCGCTGTTCAGCAGTATTCTATCTTCTGCAGCCTCTGCTGCTGACACCCAGGCAAACAGGGTCTGGAGTGGACCTCAAGCAATCTCCAACAGACCTACAACTGAGGGTCCTGACTGTTAGAAGGAAAACTAACAAACAGGAAGGACACCCACACCAAAACCCCATCAGTACATCACCATCATCAAAGACCAGAGGCAGATAAAACCACAAAGATGGGGAAAAAGCAGGGCAGAAAAGCTGGAAATTCAAAAAATAAGAGCGCATCTCCCCCTCCAAAGGAACGCAGCTCATCTCCAGCAAAGGATCAAAGCTGGACGGAGAATGACTTTGAAGAGATGAGAGAAGAAGGCTTCAGTCCATCAAACTTCTCAGAGCTAAAGGAGGAATTATGTACCCAGTGCAAAGAAACTAAAAATCTTGAAAAAAGAGTGGAAGAATTGATAACCAGAATAATTAATGCAGAGAAGGCCATTAACGAACGGACGGAGATGAAAACCATGACACGAGAAATAAGTGACAAATGCGCAAGCTTCAGTAACCGACTCAATCAACTGGAAGAAAGAGTATCAGCGATTGAGGATCAAATGAATGAAATGAAGCGAGAAGAGAAATCTAAAGAAAAAAGAAGAAAAAGAAATGAACAAAGCCTGCAAGAAGTATGGGATTATGTAAAAAGACCAAATCTACATCTGATTGGGATGCCTGAAAGTGAGGGGGAAAATGGAATCAAGTTGGAAAACACTCTTCAGGATATCATCCAGGAGAACTTCCCCAACCTAGTAGGGCAGGCCAACATTCAAATTCAGGAAATACAGAGAATGCCACAAAGATACTCCTCGAGAAGAGCAACTCCAAGACACATAATTGCCAGATTCACCAAAGTTGAAATGAAGGAAAAAATCTTAAGGGCAGCCAGAGAGAAAGGTCGGGTTACCCACAAAGGGAAGCCCATCAGACTAACAGCAGATCTCTCAGCAGAAACTCTACAAGCCAGAAGAGAGTAGGGGCCAATATTCAACATTCTTAAAGAAAAGAATTTTCAACCCAGAATTTCATATCCAGCCAAACTAAGTTTCATAAGTGAAGGAGAAATAAAATCCTTTACAGATAATCAAATGCTTAGAGATTTTGTCACCACCAAGCCTGCCTTACAAGAGACCCTGAAGGAAGCACTAAATATGGAAAGGAACAACCGGTACCAGCCATTGCAAAAACATGCCAAAATGTAAAGACCATCGAGGCTAGGAAGAAACTGCATCAACTAATGAGCAAAATAACCAGTTAATATCATAATGGCAGGATCAAGTTCACACATAACAATCTTAACCTTAAATGTAAATGGACTAAATGCTCCAAATAAAAGACACAGACTAGCAAACTGGATAAAGAGTCAAGACCCATCAGTCTGCTGTATTCAGGAGACCCACCTCACATGCAGAGACATACGTAGGCTCAAAATAAAGGGATGGAGGAAGATCTACCAAGCAAATGGAGAACAAAAGAAAGCAGGGGTTGCAATCCTAGTCTCTGATAAAACAGACTTTAAACCATCAAAGATCAAAAGAGACAAAGAAGGCCATTACATAATGGTAAAGGGATCAATTCAACAGGAAGATCTAACTATCCTAAATATATATGCACCCAATACAGGAGCCCCCAGATTCATAAAGCAAGTCCTTAGAGACTTACAAAGAGACTTAGACTCCCATACATTAATAATGGGAGACTTTAACACCCCACTGTCAACATTAGACAGATCAACGAGACAGAAAGTTAACAAGGATATCCAGGAATTGAACTCATCTCTGCAGCAAGCAGACCTAATAGACATCTACAGAACTCTCCACCCCAAATCAACAGAATATACATTCTTCTCAGCACCACATCGCACTTATTCCAAAATTGACCACATAATTGGATGTAAAGCACTCCTCAGCAAATGTACAAGAACAGAAATTATAACAAACTGTCTCTCAGACCACAGTGCAATCAAACTAGAACTCAGGACTACGAAACTCAATCAAAACCGCTGAACTACATGGAAACTGAATAACCTGCTCCTGAATGACTACTAGGGACACAATGAAATGAAGGCAGAAATAAAGATGTTCTTTGAAACCAATGAGAACAAAGATACAACATACCAGAATCTCTGGGACACATTTAAAGCAGTGTGTAGAGGGAAATTTATAGCACTAAATGCCCACAAGAGAAAGCAGGAAAGATCTAAAATTGACACTCTAACATCGCAATTAAAAGAACTAGAGAAGCAAGAGCAAACACATTCCAAAGCTAGCAGAAGGCAAGAAATAACTAAGATTAGAGCAGAACTGAAGGAGATCGAGACACAAAAAACCCTCCAAAAAATCAACGAATCCAGGAGCTGGTTTTTTGAAAAGATCAACAAAATTGATAGACTGCTAGGAAGACTAATAAAGAAGAAAGAGAGAAGAATCAAATAGACACAATAAAAAATGATAAAGGGGATATCACCACTGACCTCACAGAAATACAAACTACCATCAAAGAATACTATAAACACTTCTATGCAAATAAACTAGAAAATCGAGAAGAAATGGATAATTTCCTGGACACTTACACTCTCCCAAGGCTAAACCAGGAAGAAGCTGAATCCCTGAATAGACCAATAACAGGCTCTGAAATTGAGGCAATAATTAATAGCCTACCAACCAAAAAAAGTCCAGGACCAGGTGGATTCACAGCTAAATTCTACCAGAGGTACAAGGAGGAGCTGGTACCATTCCTTTTGAAACTATTCCAATCAATAGAAAAAGAGGGAATCCTCCCTAACTCATTTTATGAGGCCAACATCATCCTGATACCAAAGCCTGGCAGAGACACAACAAAAAAAGAGAATTTTAGGCCAATATCCCTGATGAACATCGATGCAAAAATCCTCAATAAAATACTGGCAAACTGGATCCAGCAGCACATCAAAAAGCTTATCCACCATGATCAAGTGGGCTTCATCCCTGGGATGCAAGGCTGGTTCAACATACACAAATCAATAAACATAATCCAGCATATAAACAGAACCAAAGACAAAAACCACATGATTATCTCAATAGATGCAGAAAAGGCCTTTGACAAAATTCAACAGCCCTTCATGCTAAAAACTCTCAATAAATTCGGTATTGATGGAACGTATCTCAAAATCATAAGAGCTATTTATGACAAACCCACAGCCAATATCATACTGAATGGGCAAAAACTGGAAAAATTCCCTTTGTAAACTGGCACAAGACGGGGATGCCCTCTCTCACCACTCCTATTCAACATAGTGTTGGAAGTTCTGGCTAGGGCAATCAGGCAAGAGAAAGAAATAAAGGGCATTCAGTTAGGAAAAGAAGAAGTCAAATTGTCTCTGTTTGCAGATGAGAAGATTGTATATTTAGGAAACCCCATTGTCTCAGCCCAAAATCTCCTTAAGCTGATAAGAAACTTCAGCAAAGTCTCAGGATACAAAATTAATGTGCAGAAATCACAAGCATTCTTATACACCAGTAACAGACAAACAGAGAGCCATATCATGAATGAACTTCCATTCACAATTGCTTCAAAGAGAATAAAATACCTAGGAATCCAACTTACAAGGGATGTAAAAGACCTCTTCAAGGAGAACTACAAACCACTGCTCAGTGAAATAAGAGGACATAAACAAATGGAAGAACATACCATGCTCATGGATAGGAAGAATCAATATCGTGAAAATGGCCATACTGCCCAAGGTAATTTATAGATTCAATGCCATCCCCATCAAGCTACCAATGA